>NC_042997.1:148547358-148567358 GCF_006345805.1 Octopus sinensis
TACTAGTAAATGGTGAGAGATTTGTAATGGAAAATAAATTTATTGCTTTGTTTTTATCATATATTTATAACTTTATATTCTAATTTAGTATTTATATGGTTGAAATATTTAAAGTATAGTCATCCAACCATCCAGCCATCCACAAACTTAATTCATTAAGTTCAAATAGTTTTTTTGCAAATATATTTGCTTCGAAGAGTATAACAATAATTAGAAACATACATATTAACCCTTGGGTGTCAAATCTAAATAGAACTGAAATAATTCATTACGTATTCATAACAGTAAATACACTGCCCTATTCCCATTCAAATTAAATCCTTCTATTTTCTGGCTTGGATAATTTTTTTTTAAATGCCCACAAACTTATATCAATTGACCATCAATAATGTGAACGTTATGTTTGTTGTGCATTTTTGGGAATTAACAGATGGTAATAAGGTAAAGGTTTTTCTTTTTCCTTTTATTTCATAAGGATTTCATTATGTGAGGAAGTGCAACATCCATGCCTTTAAGTTTCTTCAGTCAAGAGAAAGATCTATTGTTTCCTTGGCTTTTAGGGCACAATATCTCGTCTGTTTCTGTTGTGTGTAGGAATGTCGAACTTGTTGACAGTTTCACTTATCACAGCAGTGTGACCCATAGCGGTATTAGCTGCAAGTCTGAAGACTAAAAATGACTGGGGCGGGCTTGTAGACATACTGGATAATGGTATTTGGCGCTGCTGATATCTAGGCAGAAATACAAAAGCTTGTGGGTTAAGGCCTCTGGTTCTCCTTCTCTTGTTCCAGGGTTGACAGAGCTGAGCTCTGTCCAGAGCCGTCAGGAACGGTCTGATTTCCTTTGATACCAAGACAGCTTACAAGATCATGTTACCATTTCTCTGATTTCTCAGCAAACAAATGTCATGCGTTCTGCTACTTGGTCTATGTGGTTTGATAATATTTTCCTAGTTGGATACTGCATATTATGTCTTCTTCTCCGAGCAGCCGGCAGAGGGTGACACCCACATGTCACATGGCCTTATAGATGAGGAAATATCTCATAGACATTGCCACTGACTGGGACACAGCTGGGAAATCACTCTATTAGAAATAACACAGTCACGTTTTTACAACACAACGCGCATTTTAAAATGGGACACTTTGCACCTTTGACAGGGTGTAATGAGAAGTTGAATATCATTGCAAATAATATATATATTCGTCACATATGATCCGAAGCTATGTAATATTATTAAACGATAATTTCAACAGAGTTGAAACTTAATCTAGAACATTATTGACATACATACAAGAAATCACGAATTCATAAGTTTTAGTGTAAATTTAGAGAATATATATTACTAGTTAATAATATTATAGAAGTATGTCAATATATAAATGACGTGGAGGCGCAATGGCCCAGTGGTTAGGCAGCGGACTCGCGGTGTTTATTGAGTGAAAACACATAAAAAGCTCCAGGAGACAGCGGCAGGGTTTTGGCGACCCCTGTTTTAGTTTTACTCTTTCGTAACATATTTCTCTCTCTCTCTCTCTCTCTCTCTCTCTCTCTCTCTCTCTCTCTCTCTCTCTTCTCTCTTACTGTTTCTTGAGTAACGCTGCGATGGACTGGCGTCCTATCCAGCTGGTGGACACATACGCCACAGAAACCGGGAAACCGGGCCCATGAGCCTGGCTAGGCTTGAATATGGCGAGGTTGTTTTGTTTTTATATAGATGACGTTGCATCTTTGTACAAGTATTAAATTTCTGCCCACGTATACAGTTTAGCGAATCACTGGAGCTGTTCTCAATTCTGGTGCTTTAGATGTGGAATGCTTATAATATTTGAATCGTTAGTTTAATATCTGTTACTTGTCACTGTGAATTTTTCAGAATATGCAACTATTCCTTTCTATACGTTATAGACAGAACGATAAAGAGCATTCCCGAGTCATATAGGATTATAGGGCCAGTCTCCAGATTTTTAGGGGCGCATATATTTCCCTTCGGGACGCGACGCCGCTCCGTCGCAGGATTACACACTTTTTTCAGCTGGTGCAACACGAAATTAAATATTTTTCTCAAGAACACAACACGTCACTCGGTCCAGGAATGGAAACCACCACCTCGTGGTCATGGATCCAACACCCTAACCACTAAACCACGCGCATCCCCTTCATGCATAATATTCTTGTTGGATTACATATCCGACTGAAACGTCAATCCATTTCTCGCTTTTGAAATATTTTCGTGTACTTTGCTTTACGATGGTAGTATATGCTGAGAGAAAACCTAATGAAGATTGAACTAGATGAATTCCATTTACAGTGACAAAGTAACAGATATTAAACTAACGATTCACATGTTATGAGGATTCCACACCTAAAGCACTAGAATTGAAAACAGCTCTAGCGCTTCCCTTATCTGTATACGTGCACGAAAGGCATATATATATATATATATATATATATATATATATATCAATAGGAAGCTGTATATGAATCGATAGATAGATAAATACAGAGAGAGAGAGAGAGAGAGAGAGAGAGAGAGAGAGAGAGAGAAAGAGAGATGGTAATGGCCAAAGCATTTTCCTGTTTATCCTAAACGTCCACTTTGTTTTCAGACTAATAGTGACCCCTTGTTTGAATCCTTCTGAGTAATATAAAATATTCCCTTCATAAATCACATGTTATCCTGGTATCTGAGAGAAGAAAGTTATATATCATATAAAATGTATGGACGCTGGGAAACATGCCTTCTGTATTATAGGTTATACACAGGGCAGGTTAAAGGTTAAAATATGCATTTTCAATGCTGCATATAATTTTAGGTATACACATGTTAATACTCCTGTAAATCAGGCATAAAAATCAGGTTAATAATGAGCAATGAATCGATATGAAATAAGGAGAAAATAGCGAAAATATGCAGATAATGATCCACTATATTCCACAATATTGAGCAATTGTCAAACATTTAAATTTAAGCAGTTACATTTTATATGGACTATTTTATATGAGCAACGTGCGCACAACCTTTTAGAAGTAAAAGTTTTAAAAATTCTATGGTCGGAGCTCAGATACATATATTCTTTAAATGTTGTACATTGCACGTTAATATGCCGAGGGATGGATGCAATCGACTTTAAACTGGCATGATAGGGAAATAAATTTCACTTTTGTCACGGAATGAACCTCAAAATTACACGAATAAAAATTCTATGTACAGTTCTGCCTTGTTTGAAATGTCCACTTAATACATGAGAAACTGTGATGGAAAGATCAGGAAAGTTATACGAATGTAGCGAATGGCTATTACAGCTTAAAGTAGAATAACAAGTATGCATCCATTATAAGCCTATGTGCGTGAGTATACGTAGGGTCTATTCGATCGAACCAGTTGATAACCATGACAGGTATAGATAAAATTTCATAACATTTTCTTGTAAATATAGTGTCACTTACACGACCAGTCTGAAAATCTGGGGAACAAAACAAAATCGTCACGCGCTTTCAAATTCAAATTTATTCGGATTGCCAGAAATGCCACAAAAACTGACACGTGAAGTCAAGTCTTTACAGTTCGATCACATATTTACGTATCACTGATTAAGTAGTGTATAGTTGTACACTCTACCTCTGCGCATCGGTTTATAAATCTATGGAATAATGATTATATCCGAAGCGTTTGACAAACACACCCATCACACAAACGTACATGTATGTTCACTATAGAGATATGTATGTTTATACGTTTATATATCTCTTTTCCTCTTTTACTTGTTTCAGTCATTTGACTGCGGCCATGCTGGAGCACCGCCTTTAGTCGAGCAAATCGACCCCAGGATTTATGATTTGTATGCTTAGTACTTATTCTATCGGGCTCTTTTGCCGAACCGCTAAGTTACGGGGACGTAAACACACCATCATCGGTTGTCAAGCGATGTTGGGGGGATAAACACAGTCACACAAACATAGACACACATACACACATACCTATATATATGTAGAAAACACTTGCCCAAGGTGCCACGCAGTGGCACTGAACCCAGAACCACGTGGTTGGTAAGCAAGCTCCTTACCACATCTATAGCCGCTATAGATGTATAGACATACATGTGTTTGGACATTTATACATATGCATGTATACACATATGTATGTATATAAGTTCAACTCTGTGTGTGTATGTGTGCGTGTGTGTGCGTGTAATAGAGAGAGTGACATCTATAATTAAAGAGGTTATTTAAGACTGGAGTGAGAGAGTAGATAATTGACATATATAAAAAACGTTTGACGTTTTGAGATGCGATGAATGGCGAAAAGTATAACAATAAAATAATAATAATGATAAACCAATAGTTAACGAATAATAATAACGAAGAAAATGTGCAAATCTAGGTTCTGTGCAATATGTAGGTAATTATTGGAGTAATAATGATGGATAATCTACATTCGTTGGATGTTCAGTGAATATTGTGTCTACGAGAAGAGGTTTTGTATACATTTTGAATTATGCAAACGGCTTCTGAAATTGTGAATGTAAAATAATTAACTTATAACAATGGATGTTTTGTTAGAACTGGAAAATATTAGTGAAACTAAAAAGACTTGTCTTTACAATGGTATAATTGAGATATTTTTGAAGTAATTTAGAAGGAATTGGTATTTCAATTAAATTTAATTAAAGACTTGGAAAAATTGAAAGGACAACGAAGATAATAAGTCAATTAATTTTCTTTTCAAAGGGTATTAACAAAATATAAATCACTTCTCCTGTCAGCTGAGCTGTATTCATACGTATAGATATACGTACATATAAATGTATACGTTTATATACACACACACGCACACACACACACACACGTATGAGAGTGTGTCTATGTGTATATATATATATATATATATATATATATATATATGTTCTTTTATTCTTTTACTTGTTTCAGTCCTTTCACTGCGGCCATGCTGGAACACCAACTTTAGTCGAGCAAATCGACCCCAGGACTTATTTTTTATAAGCCTAGCACATATTCTATCGACCTCTTTTGTCGAACCGCTAAGTTTAGGGGACGTAAACGCAACAGCATCGGCTATCAAAACACAGATACATGCACACACACACGCACATACACACACAAGTACACACACACACATATACGACGGGCTTATTTCAGTTTCTGTCTACCAATTCCACTCACAAGGCTTTGACTTGAGGTTATAGTAGAAGACACTTACCGACGGTGCCACGCAGTGGGTCTGAACCCGGGACCATGTGGCTGGTAAGCAAGCAAGCTACTTACTACACAGCCATTCCTCCGCATATATATATATATATATATATATATATAGGTACCTTTCCTTAATCCCTTCAGCCACACCACGTCCACCACACGACTTGTTTTGTCATAGTCACTAGACAGAGGAACATAGCGTGCACTGCCTTGTTAAAGGTGGATGGTGTGTCTGCCTCCAGCTAGGACTCTCCCGATAGCGGATTCATCCCAAGCAAGGATAGCTAGTGTTTCCACAAGCTAGCAATGCTCAGACATTGCACGATGCGTGCATAACCATTTCCTCGTTCTGCACCTGACACGCCTGTAGAGTTTACCTTGAACCAGCAATACTCCGTGGTAACACTGTCAGGCTAGAGATTTCTGGAAATTACTCATGGCACATCTGGGCCCGCACGTTCTCCGAAACAGACCAGCCAGTTCATCCTGGTTGGTACCCAGACTTTTCCCGAAAATGCCATCGCTGTTATCCACCACTAGATTTCAATATAACGTACATTTCCACCGACCTCATTGTTCGACTGTTAGTGTCGTAAGCGCCTGACGACTTTCAAGATACTAGAACCAATGCGAGATCAACAACTGACATGCACTTCTTCAACAATAGCACAATTTATTGATTACATCAAAATTGAATTTCGGTTTCACAAATGCACCACGTCCAAATTTTCAAGGGAGAGCTATCGAACGCACGTAGCATTATCCTAGACAGAAATACCGAAATAGAAGAATATGAACCGAGGATGTTATAAGCATTTAACTGTTTGAAGAGCAAGTGGAATTAAGGAGCCACTAATTAGAGAATGGTTAATAAAAGAATAGAAACCTTATTATTTCTAAATCTCTCAACGAGAGAGATACAGTGACAGTACTTTAAAGTAAAGATTATTTGACCACATAATGTGGCAATACCGGTTGGTATGAATGTAACTGTTGTTTTAGTCCCAGGAAACATCCTCTCCAGCTGGCTATATATTTTTGTCTCCAGCAATCCACGTCATATACAGCTGTCCTTATATTTTCGTACAGGGGAGTTTAGCACCACCACTCTGAGTGGAGGTGGTAGCTCCCCTGTTCGAAAATATAAGGACATAGATGTGTGTCCTATAGCCAGCTGGAGGCGATGTTTCCTGGGGCTAAAATGTCAGTAACCTTCATCCCAACCGGGACTGCTACATTAAGTTTGCAAATAATCTTAATTTTAATAAAAGAATGATGTTTTGAAAACCGAGTTAAGTGACTTGAGGTCATAAACACGTTACCCTTGCCTGTAAACAAATATAACTTGAGTGTTATTCACTTGCCTAACTCCGAGATCAACAATGTTGACATCAACATCCGAAACCTGGCAAACGCTAGTTTCAAAGTGGAAACTATGGGCTATATTGGAAAACACTGTTAAGGATCAGTGCCTTCCAAGTAGGAACTAACAGTGTCATCTTTTGAAGTATGAAAGCAATTCATCGAATGGGAATGCGGTAACGATCCTGAGACAATCGACTAAAACTGGCCCTAACAGAGTACTTTCAACGACGTATCAGGGCAGCTCAGTACATTTACACTGTCATAAGCTGCGCATACAACCTCCCTCACAGAAACAATTGATGGGAACAGAAACCGCTCCATGTTGCTCAGAAAGATAATTTTAACATGCTTTATAATTTCAGTGTAGTGACTGATCAAGTAATTCAGGTTAACCTGTCAAATATCTTTGTGAAGAACCATATTGAAAGACATGCTTGTTGATTGACCTTTCGCCTCAGATGACAAAAACACATCTGGTTAACATTTGAGAAATTGTGTAAAGATAAGGTCTTGGAGACAGCAATCAGGAGATTGTGACATCTCAAAGTAACATTAACTATTTTGATGCGTGCGCTTCAAATATTGTCAAAAGAAGGAAATAAATATGTAGCACAAATACCTGGCAGCTCCAAAATAAGTGAGTTGCAAAGGATCATACTTACTGGTACCTCTTATATTATATGTAAGTTCCTTTTCACTTATGTATCAACTTCTCCAGTTTTACAATAAAAGTTATATACTTATTTCTGTAATAGTGACAATTTTTTTTTCTCAAATGTATGTCACATCATCTCCTAACTTCTTCGTCTCTTAGCGTCTTCCACTTCTGGAATCTTCGATTCCTAGCATGTTGAGATGCAAGACATTACTGTCCCTTGACATTTCTGGTTCAGATTTGGCTGTAGGTTGTATAAATTAAAGCAAATGCAGATCATAATGCCGCAAATAATGGAATTATCATTTCTTCATATTTAATATATAAATATTCAAATCAAATGATACACCCGAAGATATTAAATATATATATATATATATATATATATATATATATATATATATATATATATGTGTGTGTGTGTGTGTGTGTGTGTGTGTGTGTGTGTGTGTTGGTAACAATAAATATGGAACCGATACTTCTATAAATTCTGACTATACTTTCCTTTCTTATTATTAATATATACTCTGTACACTATCGAGAACATTTCATCAGCCGTTCCTCCAACTCACTCTTCCTCCTAATATCCCACCCTTGCTATCTTTATCTATCCATCAATCTATCTCTCTCCATATAATATATATATATATATATATATATATATATATATATATATATATATATATATAATAGTATCAAAAAATCACCTTAGTGAATATTTATGATTTATCCTTCCTGGTATATACAAAGAAGTATTACGTGCTTTGTGTTGCGATATATACATGCCAGTTGCAATAGACTGAAAAATATATACATAAATACATTATCTTTTCTATGTAAAAATATTTTAATCTTTATGAGAAGTCAATACAATATGCCCCTTTCGTTTATGTGTTAGGCAGGCATAAAATGACATATGTGAGATTTTAGTAGCTGGAAGTATATAAAAAGGAAGAGAATACAAATATATTTTTCACCGTTGCATTCAAATAGATGTATACATTTGATAAGTCTAAATAAAACCAGTCAACATGTTGATGTTTCATCCATTTATATTTACCTGTACGTACTGATATCTGTTTTTATTTACATATCTTTGTGCATATTTAGATTTGAATTATCTACACACACACACACACACACACACACACACACACAAATACACACACACACACACACACACACGCACACACACACACATATACCTGCGTTCGTATATTTGTTCTATTTGTGTTATTTGCTGAAAATACAGTTATATATCCATTTTTACATTGTTTATAAATACTCGTGTTACTTATAAGTAGAGGAAAATGGAAAAGTTTGGTTAATTTCTTTAATATCGCTCTGTATCAGTGCAAGGAAGTTTAGACACGTTCGCGAAAGCAGCATTCTATTGAATTATTATTATTATTTTCATATATTTTCATATACACCACAGATTAAACTGTTGGAAGAGAAAAATTACTAACATCAAGCTACAACACGTAACATTAGATACGAAGAACCCTCCTAAGTATCCTAGCTGTCCCTAATAATATTGTTTTCTTGAGCTGTACTATACTGAGTTTTATGCTTATTGCCTCTATTCATCTGCTCAGGTCTTTAGAAATAGTTCCCAATACACCTATAAATACCGAGGATACATTTTACCCGCATTTTCCAAACTCTCAGTAATACAATAGCTACGTCCTGGTACTTTGCTATTTTTTGCTATACGTACTTGGGGATTTTGGAAATGGATAAATTGATGGAAAAAGAAATGATAGAATATTTTAGGTGGAGTACTTGCGCAGATTGAGATTGATACTTAAGTCGAAATTAAACGGACAGAATAAGATTGAAGCTATGAAAACCTGGGCGGTTTCACTCCTTTGGTATGGAGCACGGGCAGTCCCATGAATAGTAGACGAACTAAACCGCTTAGACAGAAAGACAAGGAAGTTACTAACTAGATATGGGACACTCTACCCAAATTTAACGCAGAAAGACTGTATGTACCAAGAAAAATAGGGGGAATATGACTTATTAGATGTGAACACAGCATTAGAGCAGAAGAAAACAACACAGCATAGTATGTAAAAGTGCTACAGAATCGCTATTATTAGAAGTAAGAAGTTCAGGCTTGTGTAGGATGAACGATTGCAAAGATAAAGCACTGTACAAGAATTTGAAAACGATTGCAACTGAAAATAAATGGGTAAAGAAAAGAATGCTTGGACAATCTCACAAGTATGTTGATAATAAGACAGACAGAGTAAAAATATGACTAAAAGGGATTTAAAACCGGAAACGGAGGCCATGATTTTTGCTGCCCAAGATCAAGCACTAAAAACAAACTACATAAAATACAGAGTAGGCAACACATCAGAAAGTGATAAGTGCAGAATTTGTGGGCAAAATCGTGAAACCATATGGTATATTACCAGCCAACGTTCGCCACTAGCCCACAAGGAATATAAGACACGCCACGACAATATAGCAAGGCTGGTCAATTGAACACTTTGCAAAAAGTATGGATTTGACTGAGAAAAGTTTGGTACGACCAGAAACCCGAAGGCATCATCGAAAATGATATGCAAAGATCCTGTGGGATTTTGTATTTCAGTGTGACCATGAGATAGACAATAGGAAACCAGACATAGTCTTATTCGGGAAAGAATCCAAACTATGATAAATCATATATATAGCATGCCCATCTTACAACAGGTCATGCGACAAGGAAGAAAGAAATTTCGAATAGGTATGACAAGGTAGCTTGGTACATAAAGCAGTTGTGGTTGATGAAAACTTATCACTTTCTGACGTGTTGCCTACTCTGTATTCTATTTAACCTGTCCTTAGTGCTTGCTCTTGGGCCGAAAACTTAGGGCCTCCGTTTCCGGTTTTAAGTCACATTTAGTAGTGGTATTCATAATTATCGGAGCCCGGGAAGAGTGAGAAAAAACCTCTGATGGCTTCTGATCTTAACTGATTGGAAGTGTTATCATGTACACTGTTTTGTCTTTGTATAAAAGATGGGCTACAGCAAATATTATCAATACCACACATTTACTTGTCAGTTGTTTGACCTTAACAACTTGACCATCTCTTTTAGTGGCTGACAATATATGTTTCTCTGAACACAAGGAGAAGTAGTGGGGGAGCATCATAGCCATGTGTTGAAAGGAATTCTTGAAGGTTTGAATGATTCACATTTCGAAACATGGGTGGTTCGTTCAACATCATTAAACGATCCTTATTCAGGGACCTTTTGAGCGAAATGGGCTACTCAACTAGAAGAAAATACTAACTGGGCACCACCAGCAAGTTTATGTGCTGTTTATCTTGATATGAGATAATCATATCGCACATATTTGGTTGAAATGCATGTGCCTGGTGTAACCTTATCGGACGGTTAGTCATGATGGGTATACTGGGCTTCGTGTATTTTACCCCAGTGTCACTTTGATGGCATGCACTGCTCTCTCCTCAATAATAATAACAATAATAATAATAATAATAATAATAATAATAATAATAATAATAATAATAATAATAATAATAATAATAGCAATCATATGACGACGATGTCTATGAAAATAAGGACGAGAACAACGACGAAGAAAGCGAGGAAGTCGTAGATGATTATGATGACTACTGAAATTGACGATTGTGATGGTAATAGTAATTTTGATAAACCACAAGCATGACACGCACTAAATTAGTAAGGAAGGAAAAGATGCATTTCATGTAAGCAATAAATAATCGTGTTGCATTTTAGTGACATATTGATTTCATTTAGTATTACTTGACAAAGACATGGTTAGTAGGTGCTAAGACCGTTATTTTGTATTTCCCTAATGATTTACGAATTTTTATTACCGGGTCAGCTTAATCAAAAGAGAAAGTATAAAGTGAACACAAAAGTGAGTATACACACCCTGGCTAATTACATCCAGTCAATCATAATGGTGCGGAAATATCAATTTAGACACATACGTGTGTGTTATTTGTGTGCGGGAATTTGTGAGTGTACGTATATACATACAAGCATATACATACATACCACCTACATGTATATATATATATATATATATATATATATATATATATATATATATATATACATACATGGGTACATATATATATATATATATATGTATTATATGTATATACACACATATATATATACATATATATATATATATATATATATATATATATATATATATATATATATATATATATATATATATATACGTTTATATATACACTCATATATACAAACACATTATGAATGTAGAGGTAACGAAGGTTAACTATGTCGAGTTCATTACTCACTCCCGTATAATACGTGATCTTTTATATGTATGCAAACTTCCTCGTTCACTTTCTTCGACGTAACTTTATCCCTCTTGATAAATATATGGGCTTACGCAGGAATGTGATATGGTTTTATGTGATCTCACTCTCTGTGTACGTATATATAATAAAAAAAAAATAAAAAAAATAAAAAATAATAATAATAATAATAATAATAATAATAAATGGTAAAATTAATTAATTAATTAATAATTAATAATTTTACTAAGTAGTTCGGTATATCAAAAAAACCATTATCGGTTCTATAAATATAAGCATAATTATAATTAGGGTTCAGCAAAATTGCTTCAGCACATACCGAAATTTAGAAAATTGCAGTTAAATACTGTACCACTACCATAAGATAGCTAGCAGATAGCAATACTACCAATTCATGAAGGCAAAGATCGTTAGTGAGACACGATGTTATCGATGTACCTGGTGAAACCCAGACTGCAAAATCGATGCAACATAATATGTTCAACAGAGTCGCACATACAAATGACAATGGCTGGACAGTTCGAAAAGAACGTTGTACAGAATAAACGTTTAATACCAAATCCAGCTTCTCGTTACTTAATATAATTACTCTAAGTGACACTGCAGAGTTCCTGAAGTAGATCCAACACAAGTATATCACGCCTACGGATGACAACAGTTAGCCTAAACTGTGCCGGTGCTCCACTCAACATTTAAACACAGTAATCCACTTATACATATTAGTCCAAAATATTTTCTCATATACATACATACATATATATAATATTTTAAAAAAGGATTGACGCAACTCTTCACAAATTTAAACAGTCAAGACGTAGAGCGCGATTCGATTGCAAGATATTTTATTAGTTGAACGATATTTCAACAGTACGTCTGTCTTTGTCAAGTTCAAAATAAGAAGTAATAAAAATTCAAAATTACAGAAATTTAAACGTAAAGTATGAACGAGAGCAACTAGCGTCCACACGTTGACGGAATGACATCATTTAGGTTACAATTTTATAACAGGCGTAAAGAAAAAGATAGAAAATAAGAAAAAAAGAAGACGACAGAAAAATGGAAGAAAAACAGAGAAAGAAAAATATCTAATCAAGCAGGTTTGTATAAATTTGATGACATTCTCCTGTCATCTTGTTCATTCCTTCAGGGCGTGATGTTAATAACTCGCAAACTTATTTCTCCTCATACATTCTGAGAAGTGAAAGCGAAGTAGATTCAGAATATTTTCTGAGAATATGCACTTTCAAGTCTTCTTCAATATTGCGGCAGTTTGAAACGAAATTTTCAGCAAGTTCTGTCGAACTACTGTTATTGTGTCTGACGTAGAATCTGTGCCCATTAAACCTTTTGTTTAATTGTTCTGTTGTGCAACCAACATAAATTAAGTTGTGTTTCGTGCATTCTGCAGCGTAATCCAAATTGGAAACTTTACATGTTCCACCTTCTGTATAAATCTTGACATTTCTGTTATGATTTCTGATGGAATTCCTTTCACTCATGTTGTTGCTCAATGAAGTAAGCCCTCTTCATTACACACAAGTAGACTAACAAAAAATCAAAAATACACAGAGCATATAAAACACACAATTAAAGAAACAATAGGGAAGATGAAGGCAGTAATTAGAATTATCGAAGAAGAAATGCATTTAATTGACAGGAAAATTTATAAAAAATTAAAAGCAGATTTTTGGGGACGAAGTAAACCCATTAGGGTTAGAAATAAGATACGATTGTCTGCCACCTGTGGTAGAATTAAAAAAATGAAGCCGCTTTCCATTTAGTAAGATAATTATTCGGATAAAAGTTGGATTAAAAATAATGCAAATGTATAGTTAAATTGTTACTACTCGGAAGTGGGTTTGAGTAGTAGCCATTACATCTTCATTTTTATATAATATCATTTCATTCATCCTTTTATATTTTTGTCCCCACTTCTGCTGTCTTGTCTGTCCTTGTTCGTCCATTCTCTGTATGCTCTTTATAGACAATAAAAGATATACAGACTGCGAGGTACGCTGTTCGGGCCAATTACACAGACGATGAAGTTACGTCGTCATAATGCGTTACATATTAGTGACGACAAGAATTCGTACACACACACTGAAGACATATCAGTGGTGACGGTGAGTCGAACTACACGCAGTGGAAAATAAGACACAACACAGACGGGCCGTGTAAGAAGACATCAATTACACACAGTGAAAAATTTGAATAAGGATTTAAGTCAGGTAACTAAGTGTTAGTAGCGATACCGGTTAACAATGTAGATCGGTACTAACTGTGGCATTCGGAAGAGAACAATAATACTATGTGGAACAAAAAATTATAATAAGTCCGTGTGAAGGATTTAAGTCAGGTCACTATGTGTTAGTAGCTGTACCGGTAAACAATGTAGATCGGTACTAACTGTGGCATTCTGAAGAGAAAAATAATTTTGTGTGTAAGAAAAAAATGATAATTCTGTGTGTGGGAAAGGAAAAATGAAAAAAGAAAAAATAATGATTGAAAGAAAAAAATCTCAAAGCGGGGAGGTGTTGTAGCGGACACCCTCAAGTAAGAAGTGAGCTGTAGCACTACTGATAAATAGTGGACAGACACAGCAAGCAGTGTCAGTCCGCGAGGTGTTTTTTGAGTTGGCAGTGTTTTGGGTTAAATTACTTGTGATTCAGAAATAAGCCATTTGTTTGTTATACTTGTTGAAGGTCTCCCCGTCTGGGTTAACCTAGGATCTGTTAAATTTACTGAATTTCAAACTATTGTTGCTGTTTTTGCCGGTTTTTTTGGATTTGTTTTCGTCCCCAATTATGGGGAAGCTATGCATCAGGCACGATTAAAGGAGTATCTACCTGGAAGTACGAGAAATTAAGATAGAGCCCAGAAAGTGGAAGGACGACAGTCAGTTGGTAGAGAAGGAGCCAGTTTGAGGTTGACTCAACCGGAAGAATTGACTAACAATGTGGCGAAGAGGACAGTGGTGTACAGAACGCTATCCACGTCCTCTAAAAGATAGAGGTTGCCCCTATACAGGCAATAGAGTAGTGCCTCGAGAACGTAAAGAGGCTTACCATATTTTATCGGCACAGTTGAAGTAAGGTTTGGCATCGAAGAAGATGCGATAAACCACTCCACTGTGCTGATAAGGACACAGGAATGGGTACTTCTGCCGACTTACTGTAGCAAACGCATCGCCAGAGTAAGAATTGGCAGAGTACCCACCGAGATTAAGGAAGCATGGCTGGTCGCAGCAATCATGCACAGAATGAAGGATGAAGTAAAACTCTTTAAGATCACGAGAACCAAAAGGGTTAATTGATGGGGGTTTGTCCTCGAGATGGCCATACAGGTGAGCCTAAAATACTTGTACGAGATCACAGAGATCAGACTGAGAGTAGTGGTAGAGCGAAGACCACTAGCATGTTTCTTATGTGGTCAAAAGGGGCATATGAATGCGAGGTGCCCCCAGAAAGAAAACAAATGGGAGGATCAAAGAGTGAAGAACAGAGTACTGAAGTGGTGGTGCCAGAAGGAGAGAAAGATAGAGTGGAGAAATCCTTCACTGTCGTGAATAGGAGGAAAAGGAAAGAGCGTGTGAGCTCTCCACCAGAAAGCCAGAGAAGGATGAAGGAGATTGAGATGGAGGAGACGAGGAACAGGTTCGAGGCTCCAACACAATCAACAATGGAAGGTAGAGTGGAAAGAGAATCATCATTGCAACACGAGAACAGCCCAGGTCCGTCGCTGAAGCAAACGGTTGTAAAAAAGAGAAAAAAAAACAAATGGCATGTGGTTACATACGCCAAAAGTACGGCAATCGAGTGGAAGATCGCGAAGTTTAAATCGATCGTAAGAGTGAGGTTGCCTCCGGAGAAATACACAGAACACACCAAGGGAATAAATATTGACAAAGAGAGATAAGAGAAACTGAAAGAACTATTCGGAAGTTATATAGACACAGTAGGCGTCGAGACTGAATTCGACGAATTACCATCGGGGAGGTGGGGTGGAGTATGAAGATTTGAAACCCTTAATGAACTGTTAAAAAGAGTAAAGTAATTTCTTTTAAAAAAGAGAAACATTAGACATTCAAATTGTGTTAGAAAAATTTGTTAATTTGTATGATTTAACTGTTAAGTAGTACTGTTTGAGAGTGGGGCTCAATACAACTATTTCATCATCATTAGTTTTATTATTTTTATACATCTTTCATTTTTCATTCGTTTTATGTTTTTGTCACCATTGTGGTGTTCTGTCTGTCCTTGTGCTACCCCCTCTATGTTATGGCCTAGGTGCCAAATAGAGAATTACAGTCAGCGAGGTAATCTGTTCGGGCCAGTCACGCAGACGACGGAATACGTAGTCATAATACGGGACATATCAAATCTGTAATGAAGTATTTTGCTCAAGAACAAAATGCGCCGCGTTGTTCTGGAATAGAATCCATGATCTAGCGACTGTGAGTGCAACGCCATAGCCATTAGGCTACGTGCCTTCATCCAACTTGTACCCCAAGTAAAAACAAACATATTGAATACATATTTACTAATAAAGTTGCATACAAACATTTTGAATACTGAAGTTGATAATTATATCATCTACTGCCGGGAGATAAATCATGTTCCCAGCTATAATATCATCAACGGCACCATCCAAATTTTACATGGAATTTTATGCCAACAAATATCAATAAAGTCTGCTATATGGAACCACTCCTTTTGCGATTGAAATTCATCCTTTATGTCATTCGTAGAAACATAAAATAACAACCGAATAAAACTACAAACGGTGGTTCCTGTTTATTTTCGCACAATTACGATTTTTATCTCTTGGAATAAAATGAAAGCAAAGTTTTCACCAACTATTTTGCATCATTATTCTCTGTTAGTTGGTTGCAGGCTACAACTATTATATTTACTGCATCCAGACCAATGAATAATTACCAATGTGTAAGTGATCAAGTGAGTGCCGAAAGTAACGCACATGGAGTATTTTCACAAAGCTTTGATCCATTAGTTACTAAAGTGATATGTGTTTGATGGCAACAACATTAACCTAATATTTGGACGATGATATTGCGGAGATTTTAGATGACAAATTGCATTAACCATGTTCCATAGAAAGAAAAGTGGGCTATATCCTAACTTCATAACATTTTTAAACTTCACGTAGAAAGTAGTGCAAAATAAATTTTCAAACATTGCAAAAGTATCCCAAGTTTTTTGTTATTTTTCTTTCAATATTACTGAAATTATAGCTTTTCTGAGTCATGTAATAGCACTTAAATGTTCAACGTGATACACATACAAGTATTTGAAACTATATTCTCCGTATGCATAATCTCTAAACAATAACATTCACCGGTCTTGAAGGTAATTTAAAACCTGCAGCCTTTGATTTTTACTATTACAAAGTGGTTTCTTGCTGTTATAGATTTCCAAGTTCGGCTCGTTTCGTCTGCATTTGCAGAAAAACTGAGTGTATAATATCATATTCTATTACATTTTCTTGAAACTATTTTCCCGGGACAAATTTATGGCTCACAACCAGTATCCATAGCCAACAATTTGCGTCTTTACTATTTGCAACAGCTTCTGCATGTCTGTTTGTCTGTCTGTATGTATGTACGTATTCATGTGTGTATGTGTGTATATATTATGTATATATATATATATATATATATATATATATATATATATATATATATATATATATATATATATATTATGTTATTCTGTTACTTATTGACTGCGGCCATGTTAGAGCATCATCTTAAGGGGTTTTAGTCGAATAAATCGACCCCAAAACTTATTCTTTGTAAATTTAGTACTTATGCTATCGGTCACTTTGCGGAAAGGGGACCAGACACACACATACACACACACACACACACACATATATATATATATATATATATATATATATACGACACTATTCAGTTTCTATCTACCAAATCTACTCACAATGTTTTGGTCGGCCCGAGGCTATAGTAGAAGACCCTTGCCCAAGGTGTCAAGAGGTGAGCCTGAAACTATATGGTTGGGAAGCAGGTTTCTCACCACACAACAATGCCTGCGCCTTCACACACACACCTATATGTATATGTATGTAAACGATAGCCTAATAGTTGCAAGTGATCATATAAAAGTTATTGCCGGCGAGGAATAATAAGGAGGCTAGTTGTTTATTAAGACACTCCTAGATTGCAGCATTTCGAGCGCACTTTTGACTACACATTAAATTCATAGTCATATTTGACTAGCGCAATGGAACGTTTTGAAGCTAAATATTTAATAAATCTTTCAGGTGTGTTTTATTTTTATCTGCACTAAATTTGTTCAGGTTTTCTGATTGTCTCTATTATATTCTATCACATGACTTTTACAGCAAACAAACAATTATGCTAAGTTTAAATTTATCTATATATGATAAGTTTTACAGTGGAAATTGGCTTTATAAAATTAACCAGATTTTTTAAAACTATTGCAGTGAGAAATGAAATTTTGAAGATTTACAATAACAAAGAATTTTGCGGGCGAATGGCTTAGTTGTTAACGTGCTTCACTAAGATTGCGAAACCATGCTTTCAATTCATGGACCAGATTGTTTTGTTCCTAAGCAAAACACCTTATCTCACGTTGTTCTGCTATGCCTTCGACATCTAACGTGTGGTACACACTTCAACTGTTCAAGTATCATCGATTTCATAGAAGGAGTATAATAATGAACAATACAAAAATTCGATCGCTAGAAACAAATCAACTGTGTAGGTTGTTCAGCAAGAAATTACAGAACCGGTTATCTTAGACTGCGAGAACCACCTGATGCCACAAATTAAATGGTTTTCATTAAAAGAAATACAAATTTAATAAATAGTGTTATGTTTCGGGTTGGTTATTTTTTCTTGGCAAATAAATATTCGCACAATATATTAATTTTTCACTCGTTTATTACTGTTTTGTTTTTTAAATCATGTTCATTATCTAGAAATCTTTCGTCACTCATCTGTGACATCTTCAGTAACACTTCCACCCACGTGTTTCCTGCCATTATGCTTAGCAAAAATGGAAGAAGACAAAATGTCCATCTAAAAACATACCAATATCTCAACACAAGATTTCACACCAGGAAACTTGCAAAACAATTTCATAAACTGATTTAAATAAATATATCTACGAATTCGGTTTATCTTAAAATTTGAGGTATACATTTCAATTTTCCTTCCTTGAAAATGTGACGATACACCTCAATATTAAGTTTACATATATATATATATATATATATATATATATATATATATATATATATATATATATATATATATATATATATATATATGTGTGTGTGTGTGTGTGTGTGTATGTGTATATATATATATGTAATTATATATATATTTATATATTCACATATGTCTGTATGTGTAAGTATGCATGTATGTATACATGTATGTGGGTGGGTGTGTAATTCTTTGTCTGTGTGTGTGTTTGTGTGTATTGTCTAGAGTACTGCACTCGGATATTTCCTATCCGATCCTATATGTAAAATGTGGTGGTTAGATTTTCTACATTTCAGACTCAGAGAAACCGAGACTCGCAAAAACAGTTTATTCAGGGCTCTGGAGACTATGTTAATTATTCCTTTTAGACGAGGAAATATGAAGAGGTCTTCGATAACCAGGTTACAGCGAAATACGGGTGTTTCTTCTACATACACATACTCTCTTTCAGACAAAGACATACACACACATATATATATAAGCAATGTCTTTGTTTTGTAATCTAATTATTTATGTAAGAAATGATAATAACAATAAGATGAGAAGAAGAAACTGATAAGCAAAATATCAAATGAGAGCATTTGTTTTATTGCTATATAATTGCCTCTGTATATCTACACATGAATTTCCTGGTCTTTGTAGTCTACATTACGTGCTTCATTAACCTTCTTTATAATTTCCAATACATGTATTATACTTTCAATAAAAAACTTAGAATCAGATTATCTGCACAACTGCAACGCCAATTAGAGCATCTTTACAGAGGATACCTTGGCAGATGGAAAACGTAATTACATCGAAAATGGCGGAAAATCATGTACTTTGACTCATTATTATTGCAGCGTAATCAGTTTCATTAGAGATAGAAAAAGGTAGTTGAGATTGTCATGCTATTAGAAAAGCTGGAATTAGCAAATATGCAGATTTCGTTTATAAAATGCTATTATATGAAATAATGAGAAATTAAATACTTTAATTTTACTTCAAAACATTTCTTAGAAAGTAAATTAAATGTTAAATTTTTAAAAAAGTTATTTGAAGATATCGTCTCGTAAATGTATTGGCCAGGAGATGCTAAATTGAGGACACATAGGATGAGCGCATTTCGGAGTCGTGAACATTTTACGCTCAGTAACATGATATATTCAATGG
>NC_042997.1:148572358-148592358 GCF_006345805.1 Octopus sinensis
GAGTGTATCAAGGTAGAAGATGTAAGATCTGCTCTGAAGATGACAAGTAAATGGAAGTCTCCCGGAAAGGATAAAATTCCTAACTTCCCACAGGGCCATGAACTGCTAACAAAACTTTATACCAATCTTTTGCAACTAATTAGTATGATTCCTTCTTGGCTAGTTAATGGTGTAACATTCCTACTTTCAAAAAATGAAGCAAATGAACCAAAAAATTATAAAACCATAACCTGTTTAACAGCAATGTATAAAATGCTAACATATATCTTGACTGAATAACACTATAATTTTCATATAGAAAGTGGCATATTACATAATGAACAAAAAGTATGTAAACGTGGGTCGTATGGTTGCAAAGATCAGCTACTCATCAATGAAATGAGCTTGGAAGATTATCACAAACGACAAAAAAACTTGTCTGTAGCGTGGATAGACTATAACACAGCTTTTGATACTCTACCACATAGCTGGATTAAGAAATGTCTGGAAATGTATTGGGTGGCAAATAAGTTCCCACCGTTTTTTTTAAATTTAATTTTTTTAAATGTTTTAATAAAAATATAAAAACTAATTAATCAATAATGTATTCACCCTTTTTGTTTACAACTTCTTCTCAACATTCAACAAGATTTTCAATACCTCATCGGTAAAAATCAGCCGATTTCGACTCTGGAAAAAAAATTGATCCAACCAAGTTATCAAATTTTGCAACAATATTGAACGAAACTCCGCGCATAGCATTTGAAAGAGATCGAAATAGGTGGAAATCCTTTAGTGCCAAATCAGGAAATTACGGTGAGTGTGGAAGCACTTCCCAGTCATGCGTTTGAATGGCTTCTTGGTCAAATTGGTTATATGAAGGCAGGCGTTGTCGTGCAGTAGAAGAACTCCATGTTGCCAATTAGGTCTTTTCTCTTGAATAGATTGTTGAGTCGTTCCATCTGTTGAACATAGAGTTCCGCGTTGACCGTTTGGTTCCGTTCAAGCAATTCGTAATGGATAATCCCTTCCCAGTTCAACCATACGTACAATATCGTTGCATCTGTCCATGAGTTGAGCGGTGACGTGCAAGCAAACCAGCTGAGATTGTAGCTCGTTGATTTTTGTTGTTGTCAATTAAATCATGCGGCACACATGCTCCATACTTCTGAACCTTCCCCATCGAGTAAAGATGCTTCTCTATAGCAGTGTGGGAGCATTCCATTTTCTCTACCAGTTCCTTTGTCATTTGACGAGAATTTTCGTGCAAAAGTTGGTTTAATCACTCTTCATCTAACTCAACTTGACGACCAGAATGAGGTGCGTTTTGAGGTCAAAATATCCATTTTTGAACTTGACATACCAACCACGAGTGGTTCTTTCAGCAATGGCACCCTCTCCATACACAGCACAAATATCGTGAGCAGCTTTTGCGGCCCTAGAACCTTGGTTAAAAGCGAAAAGAAGTGGGTGTCGAAAGTGCTCACTTTTCTTAACTTGACATTCCATTTTAATGCTCTGAAAATAAACAAAAATTAACTATAATTAACTAGGAAAAAACACAAAACAGATTCTAAAAGGATTCCAAAATAGAATTCTCAAAGAAAAAATAGATCCTATAATTTAAAAACGCAATAAATTCCAAAATTTAAAAAAACGGCGGAAAAATTTCTTGTCTGTAAGTATTGGATCATGGAGAAACTCACTGATTTTGAACAGTGACAATGAATCTCTTAATGCTGGAGATGTAAGAATTTCATGTGGCATTTTCCAGGGGGACTCTCTACATCACTCCTCTTTTGTCTAGCCTTAATACCTCTCACGAAATATGGTTATAAAATGTGTGATTAAAATGTAAATCATCTCATTTATAGGGATGATTTAAAGCTCTGTGCAAAAAATGACCAACAACTACAGGGCTTACTAGCGATTGTTAAACAATTCAGCGATGGCATCAGGATGCAATTTGGCCTCGATAAACAATGACGATTGCTATAATTGGTCTAGACAGCTACCTGAAAACTCTGATGACTGGATGCTAAAACTTGTCTCAAAGCATGCAAACATGACAGCATCATACTCAGTAACAAAACAGGCATAGGAATATCTAAGTGAATTCCAAAAACAACAAATTCCAGAATTAGACGTACTATAACCAAGCACAGAAAAAGCTAAGCGTATGAAAACCTGTGCTAAAATGCTAAATCTGCTGCTTTAGCTATTGATCCTGATAAATGGCACGAAAAACCTCACAATGGCAAATACCCAAAGAGAGCTAATAGAGTTCATGTTGACAAAGCCCTTACCCTCAATGGTTAGTGTGCTTAAAATCAGAAACAGAAGGGTTTATCATAGCAGCCCAAGATCAATGTCTACCTACACGAAAGTACTAGGCCGACATATTAAAGAACGGCAGTAGCCAAAAATGTCTTTATGTCAACAAAAATATGAAACCATCGATCATATTGTCTCCATGTACAGTCTTCGTGCGTCTATAGAGTATCTCAGCAGGGATGATAGAACTGCACAATATATTAACTGGGTAATTTGCAAACACCTGGACCTGCCTAATGATAAAAGCTGGAGGAAACACAAACCACCTCCAGTGCTTGAAAATTATCACATCTCACTCGTCTGGAACTTCAGCATTCAAACTAACAGAAAGATAGACGCGAATAGGCCAGACATCATAGTAAAAGATTTCAGACAAAAAACATGCCTCCTCATTGATATGACTATTCCAATCGATATAAACTTATCTGTCAAGACCTAACAGAAACTGAGCAAATATAAAGCTCTGAAAATAGAAATCAGCAAAATGTGGAACCTGAAGACTAAAACAATACCTGTTGTCATAGGTGCCATAGGAATGACAGCAAAAGTGGCTGATTGCTACATAGCTCAGATACCAGGAAACTCTAGAATGGCATAAATTCAAAAGATAGTGCTCATGGGAACTGTCCACATCCTACGTAAAATACTGTCTATGTAATCTCGAATTCTAAAACAAACTCGTTATTTTCTTGTTTTCTCTAGAATAATACTATGTGAAAAACCAAATATATGACACTCTAGGCATAACACCAACATCAACTTCTAACTTCTTGTCTCTTGAGGTCTCTGGGTGAGACTTGGAGCCAACACGTACAAATACAAAATCAAAAGTCAAACATATAATAATAATAATAATAATAATAATAATAATAATAATAATAATAATAATAATAATAATAATAGTAATAATAATAATAATAATAATAATAATAATAATAATAATAATAATAATAATAATAATAATAATAATAATAATAATTATAGCAATAATAACATTAATGCATTGTGAATATTCGCATAAATATTAACTATATCTAGTGTTATAATTAGAATAATTACAAAAAACATTAATAGTTAATTAAATCATATTTAAAATCTTTAAGACTTAAGCATACTAGTTAACTTTTTCAGAATAATCAATATATTTTCAATCACAGCCTACGAAATGCTTGTATATGCGTGCATGTGTTTGTGTGTGTCATTCTCTGTCTGTGTTTGTCTCATTCTCCGTATGTGACTGTGTGTGTGTACGTGTGCACCAGTGCTTATAAGTATAAATATATACAGAATTTTATAGATTAACATGTTTTATAGATGAACATGTTTCCTCTTACAGCTATTATATAGTATGGGAAACTATAATTTTTATACTTTTAGATAGACAGCTTAACAATATACTCAGGCTATATTATGAACCGCGACAATGTATATTTATGAAGGTGAGAATAATTTAATGGCAAATATTTATGAATCTGATTTGGTCGTTCTTTGAAGATGAGACCCGACCTCGCAATATAAACTGATTATCAGAAATAATTTTATGCTTTTTATTCTGATTCCCTATTATTTCTGTCAATCCCCCGTTCTATTTATCTTAATACAGACCAATTTATCACTGGCTCTGCCGTATTTAAATAAATCTTCTCTATCAAGTATAATTGAGCAATAAATCACATTACAATTTCTCGGAGATGTGTAACGCATAATCGAGTATATGTGTCCTGTTCGAACATAATGTATTGTTATTTGTTTCAGAATTTGCATATTGTTAGGAATAATTACTACAGGTGAGATGACGTTTAATTCAGGCGAAATGTCTTGCAATATTTATTTATGCATCGGTATTGGGTCAGTTCCATAGTGTAAAACGTTTTGCGTCCATATTCTATTTTAATAGTGTCAACGTATAGCATAAACAAACATTCAAAAATAAAACAATTATCGCATGGCTAATTAAGTTTTGTTATATCCTGAATTTAATGATTCAGATAATTAAACCTGCCAGAATCGTTACCGCGGTAGAAAAATTGCATAGCCATACTTCATCCGAACTTACGTTCCAGGTTCAAACGTCGCCGTGGTCGACTTCTCCTTTCATCCTTTCGAAGTTGATAAAATAAGTATCACTTGAACAGTGGAGTCGATGCAATCAACTTAGCCCCTCACTCAAAATTACTGACCTTCTGCTAATATTTGAAACCAATATTTTAACTAATTTAATATCATCTTTATTTCCGCTCTTTCACGTCTATCCTTCCGTTTTACTTGTTCATTGGGCATATTATTTTCTACACAGTATATGTGTACTAGAATAGTATTAAAATTCCAAGGTTAGTAATGAATTGGTATGCATTAATGTAAATACCGAGAAGGATTCAGATAAATACAAAGGAATTAGAATAAGTGGCCATATAACATTTTTTTTGTTTATTACTCTGTTTATACTAAGGTCGGAACCCATCTAGAAAAGACACCAAATCATGAATAATCCTTAAATTATCCTCATCTTTATAGATATATTGTTATGGTTTTCCGTATATAAACGATATATTAATAAGTAGGTCTCTCCAACTTCTTATTATTCACAAAGTTCTTCTTACACAATATTTTGAATGGTGTTCTTAAAGATTTCGGCATAATATAATGAATGATAAACAGAGAAAATAAAGCTTTCGAAAGGAATAATGTCAAGGTGTAACAGGCTCCTGATGATTATTTAGCATTTTGATTATGCAGTAATCTATTTAAGTGCCAGGGAAAGCAAATATTAATCTCTAAATCAGAATCATCCAACTCATAAAGCTTATACGCTTAAGCTGTTTTCCATAAACTTGTCCCATGAATATGTTAACTAAGAATAAAGCACCTTGAAGAGCACAACTATAACCACAATGGTCCAAATGAGTACAATAACGAGTTACTAATTCACTGCTGATTACTTTGAGCAATGAAAAGCAATAAGGATCATGGTTAGGATTGATTGCCTAAAATATGTTTCTCCTTGAATATTTTACAAACCAACGATAACGTCAAGAGAAAAAGGAAAATAATATAAGAATATAAACAAAATAACGTTAGAATATTTAAGAACATTCCGTTTGAATATTCCTAGGTTATCAACTAAACTGGGCTGCGCTGGGCCGCGCTGAATAAGTAAGTCGTTATGTATGCGAATGGTTTTATGCTGTATTCAATGAAAATTTTGCTACATGTTTCGAATAGGTTCATTAAATATAATGACACCAAGTTCAGTTTAGGAGATAATGTTATTCAGTCTTGAAGAGTGGAAAATTAGAACCAGAACGGTAATGTCATGTTAAATATAAGGAAACGGAGATAAGAGAATTAGAGCAAACACTGTCTTACATATGTTAAGGAATTAATTAAACAAGGTACATCGCTTAAAATGATGGAAAATGTTAGGAAGAAATATTATAGAGTTATAATCATAGAGTTAGCTTAATACTTAAACTTAGTATAATGCCAATAATAAGGTATTAGATATCAATCTTTTAAAGATTTCATTTGTAAGCTGCATGCATAATACTCTGAATAGGGAACTAACTGAATTAAAGTATCGTTACTGGAATATAATGAAAATAATGACAGAATTTGGATCACACTATCCTAAATCCTGATACAGCGTATTAACTTCCATAGCTGCGGAGATGCAGGTGACTATGTAATTGGAGAATACTTATGAAATAACTAAGATACCTTATAAATCACACAATATAGAATAAACGGACATTAACAAATTAAGTCCGGAAAAAATAACCAAATAACACATGCACTCAAGAATGCAGGCCAGAAGAAATAAGTATAAAGCAGGGAAATGTATGTAAACTAAATAAAATTCAGACGACAATATTCATTTGAAAGTTGAAAAGACAGTATCTAGTTATGGCCGTTCAAAGACGAAATGCGAGAAAGTAATTGACACCAAGGTGTTTATGAGCACAGACAAAAGCAAAAGCTTTCTAAGATATGCTATCCAAATAGGAAACAAAGCTAAATAAATGATATTGAAGAAGATGGCAAACAATATGCAGAATATGTGGAAGTTGTAACAAATCGATTTTCGTTATACAGTCTGAAGCAAATCAGGGTAGAGAAACAGCCCCACAAATTTAGACAATTCAGAAAATAGAAACAATGCTAGTAACTTGTAATATCGATTCTGTAGGAATAATACCTCTTCTCTGTTCCGGCTCATTACAGTCTAAGTTTGGATATCCGCATTGTAATTTTATTTGGGTTTTTCATAGGAAAATCAAAGTACAAGTCAAGTACACGGAAATATGACATCGATTAGCAATCTCTAAAAAAAGCAAATGGCTAGCAAGGTACTGTGGAAAATGAATCCTCTCTGATGTGTGGAATTCCAATGAAAACTGAACTTATACATTAACTGGAGAACACAGCATTGGAAATTATTTTAAATATGTGTTACACCTTTTATTAACGTCAGCAGTACAAGAACACACAAACTTTGACATAACCTCACTTAATGCAGTTTCTCATAGGTGCCCCATTAAATGACAGATCATAGAGATAACATTGGCAATGCATTGATAAATATCAATTCAGACACAGTTATCAAATAAAACCTTACTAGACTATATTGTCGAATCCCGAAAGGAAAAGTAATAACTTCAGATCGAGACATGATTTCTGGTATCGATAATATATCTTAGAAGAAAGACAGGAATATAGAGATCTAGAGATATCTTGGATGCAGTAATAGAAAATAAGGTAATAGGAAAATAATAGAAAAATATGTGCGTGCCAGGATGTGTGTTCTTTCTGTATATGTATACAGACACACACTCACAAATAAACACAAGCATGCACACACATTTACATATAGACACGCGCATTTACACATTTTCTCTTCAGTTTTTACTTATTTGAATTCTTCTGTGGATGGAGCTGGCTTCGAACAAAGATATAAAGCTTCATCGTTGGAATGTAGATGTGATTTAGTTGATTGGTTTCTTCTACCAAAAATCTCATATCATCCAGCTTCTTAATCATTTACTCACAAAAACCAAGGCCACTGATTATTATTTAATAATGATTTATGATCTAGATATAGAAGCTGGAGGTTTCGAAACAGGTATCTATAGTTGTCCTCTTTCTCTTTGATTTCCAAAGTGATATATACAGCGAGCAGGATAGCTGACCTCTATAATTGTACATACTTTTCTTGTGCGCTTCAGCCTGCTTTTAACTTAACCGCCCAAAGAGACAAACAAACAAATTGGTATGATTACAACCATATTGAATTTATCCCTTTTTCTTCTCTATGCTAATCTTCTTTCTTTATTCTTCACTCTAATAAATCTCCTAGTTTCAGATCGGTTTTATAACAAAATATGATTAGTAGTTTTACTTACTTTTGTATATCAGTGGCAATACCATGCAACATTTGAAGCAGAAACAGCTGTTAGATGGGATGCAGTCTATTTGCATTGAATTGATAAATAATAATTGATGTAAGTCAATTGGTGTCCATCATTACTTCTCAAGTATATATATATATATATATATATATATATATATATATATATATATATATATACACATGTGGATTTTTGGCATTTTCCCCTCCGTCATCCTTTTCTTTCAAACTTCTTTCTGTCTCCTGTTTCTGAAGCAGAGCTTTGCCCGAAACATAAAACACCCTTTCATTCCTTCCCTGAGCATCTTATTAATACTTTGCATGTACCACGTCCTCACGTTGTTGTTATTTCATGTGTTTTTCTTCGTTTTCATAGGATTAATTATACACAGGCACACAAGCACACACACACATATGCACACACACACACCCCTACGCGCACACACACGAACACACACACATACACACACACACATATATATATATGTAAATATATATGCAAACATTACATTTTTAAATCATTGAGAGAGAGTTATGCAGTAACGGCATAACAAGTGATGACTTATTGCCAATTTAATGTGGGAGTACCAGGAGGGACAAGAATGTTACTGTTATTCAACCCTAAGAAACACTGTGCCTAGGTGTCTTTGTTGGATGGAGGTGCTTATCTCCCGTGTTTGAAAGGTTAAGGTCACAGTACGCTTGTATCCCGTAGCCAAGTAGAAACGTTATTTCTTGGGGCTAAATAGCAGTAACATACATCCCGTTCCCGGGAATTCTACATTACGTTGACAACAAGCCATCACTATATATACATATACATCCATCCATACATACATACATATATATATATATATATATATATATATATATATATATATATATATATATATATATATATATAAAACTAGGCGTATAACATCATGATGTGTAAAATGAAACAACCTAACCTATTGCCTCCATGCGGTGTGTAAAACACGATGAGCTGTTGATCATTTATACGGTAAATGTATCTGGAACAATAATGATATTGACTATGATGAATGCGATGATGATGATGATGATAATGATGATGATGATGATGATGATGAGGATGACATCAACAACAAGAGCGCAACAACAACGACAACATTAACGATAACACTTCTACAACTAATAATAATAATAATAATAATAATAATAATAATAATGATAATAATAATTATAATACCTTTCTAATTTAAAATAAATATTTCTATGAGAATACAAAATCATTACCAATTGAAGGAACTCATAAATGTATGGGAATAGTGGAAGGCGATAAAACCAAAAGTATAGAAACGAAGGAAGCGCAGCATAAAGAACATGTTCGCAGAATGAAAGATTTAAAAATAAAACTTTGTATAGGGGAAACAGCATTTTAGGAAATAACTTGAAGGCAATATCACTAATAAAGTATGAAGCATGAATTAGTGAATGGAAGTATGATGAACTAAAAGAAGACGACAGGAAAACGGAAAAACAGTTGATAATGCTGCATGTAGTTGCATGTAACTCTAACAAGTGTAGACTGGTTAAACTGGAAAGGTGTAGAAGGGGGAAATAATACGTAGAATCGAAATGTTGAAATAGGAAAATCTGAAAAAGACGTGATACAAGTTGTAGAAAAGAAAGTCCGCTCAATGATTTTCAAAATCATAAAAGAGACAAGAGACGGAAATATAGCTTCTACAGGTAAATGAAAGGAGTATTAAACAATTCATCAAGAGAATGATTTTGGCAGTTCACAAACAGACCCCGCTAAATATATAATAGTGGAGATAACAATAGATTTAGTGAAGTGTTCGCTTAAATGTAAAAATGTACGACTAGGTACATGAGGTTATAGCTCATAGTCCAAAGGTAACACAGAATGAATACAAAGTACAATGGACTGACGAGACTGCGATAATAATTCATTGGAGGTTTTTGCAAAATGCATAGCTTTGTATTCGCAGAAAACAGATATAATAATTAAGTGGGAATATAAATGCAAGCCTTTCAAATGAATGAAGTAGGACTGACATTTGCAAATGAATCTCAATTTAACGTGAAAATACGCAGGGGTATTTTCCAAAGAAACTCGCTCTGTCTGTTACTCTTCATCAATGCGCTAATCCCTCTGACAAGTATACGGAGAAAATCCAGGCTTCCCTGTGAGTTTACAAAACCAAAACAAAAAAGTAAAACAGATCTGGATACTCTAATCTAAATACTACGAATGTTCTGTAAAGGCATTGGAAGGCAGGTTGGGCCAAATAATTGCGTTGTACTAACTATGAAGTGATGCCGGATGGTAAATTCAGATGACATAAAATTATAACAAGACATCATTCGAATGCTATAGAATAAAGAGTGATGCAGATATCTCGGAGTGCTGCAATGGAGAGAGAGACAAATGAGACAGGGAGAACATGGGAAGCGCTCGAAACGATATTAAACAGAGAGGACAAGATTAAAGCCACAAATGTATGGGCAATATCAGTATTGATACACTCTGCTCCACTTTCTCAAATGGGCTATGATCGAAATATAGATCTTGGACAGAAGAACTAGAAAACTGGCTAAGAATGCACAACGCACTCCATCTTAAAAGTAATAGCAGCCGACTTTATTTCCTAAAAAGAGAAGGTGTTAGAGGATTACGCAGAAAACACTATTGTTACTGAGATGCTGAGTCAGAAAAAATATACTGTGAAGAGTAAAGGAAGAACGCTTTCAGCAGCCACAGATATCCTAAAACATGACTGAAACATTAGGAGAATTCACGGCCAGTTTATGCATCAAACCGAGAATGCTAGAAGTGAAGCCTAATAGCTTTAATTGACGGACGGGAAGGCCCTTCAAAAAAATTCTGGTAAAGGTAAAAATCGAGAAAATTCTGTCGGACAGCAAATGTACAACCTGCAGGAAAGACGAGGGTATCAATCACATTTTCAGTGAGTGCAGTATACTAGCGCAAAAGAGTTCAAGCGCAGGTATAACTGTGTAAGCGGAAGAATGCATTGGATGTCAGTCAAGTATTTAGCTTTAAAACAACAGAAAATCGACATGAACGCGAACCAGAGGTTTTGACAGAAAATGAGAATCACAAGATCATGTGGGACTTTGCCAGAAATATTGAACATACCCTTGAGGTAATAAGGCCAGGCATGATTATAGAGAACGAAATAAACAAACATCGCATAGATTCATTGATTCATAGATTCAGTGCATAAATTCATAGAATCTGCAATTCCTTGTGAAAGTAGAGTCGATATCAAAGAAAGTGAAAAAAATTGAGAACTATCATGATTAAGCCGGAGTGCTGAGGAAACTGTCGAAGACCAAAGCAACAATTATTTTAGTAATAAAGAGTGAAAGAAGTTGGAACTGAAACTCGCATTGTCAACCCGCATGCAGAAAAGTACCATCATATATTCGGCAAGAATCTTAAGAAAAAATCTTGAGACTTGAGGAGACTTGTCACCAAACTTCAAGATGAAGTGCTTGTTTACTAGATTAGTATCTACTACTACTACTACTACTACTACTACTACTACTACTACTACTACTACTGCTGCTGCTGCTGCTGCTGCTGCTGCTGCTGCTACTACTACTACTACTACTACTACTACTACTACTACTACTGCTGCTGCTGCTGCTGCTGCTGCTACTACTACTACTACTACTACTACTAGTAATAATAATAATAATAATAATAATAATAATAATAATGATAATGATAATAATAATAATAATAATAATAATAAAAACTGCCACAAGACCAGCAAGTTCGGAGGAGCAACCCCAGAAGGGTGAAAGACAAAGTCAAACTCGGCAAAAGACTCTTCAGAGGCATTTGAATTAGGAACTGAGGAAGCCGGCAGAAATACCTTGAAGCATTTCATGCTGCACGCTAACAATCATTCCAGCTTGCAGCCTCAATCACATTATAAATCATTATTCATAATCATAATTATTTTTTTAATCAGTAGAACAAAACGAGACAAATATAACAGCTGAAAGACTACAACAGTTGAGGTTGCTATTTATGCTGGCATTGAATTTGTTTAGTGTTCAGTCATGGATCAGGATATCGATATAAGAAAAAGGATGTTAAGTTACAAAGAGTGTACACAGTGCGAATTTAGCAATACATTACTTGATATATCTCTTAATTCTCAACATAAAGGTGTTTCAATTGCATGTGATTGGGCTGTTATTTGCAATAGATATAACAACCATGTACCGGTTCCTTTGTTGGGGTTGGTATCTTGTTGAGTATATTAATTCAATGTGTTAAAGGCGTAGGATTGCCAGTGCGGTAAGTAGCTTGCTTACCAACCACAGGGTTCCGGGTTCAGTCCCACAGCGTGGCACCTTCGGCGAGTGTCTTCTACTATAGCCTCGGGCCGACCAAAGCCTTGTGAGTGGATTTGGTAGACGGAAACTGAAAGAAGCCTGTCGTATATGTATATATTAATATATGTGTGTGTGTGTTTGTGTGTGTGTGAGTGTATGTGTGTTTGTGTGTCTGTGTTTGTCCCCTCAACTTCGCTTGACGACCGATGTTGTTGTGTTTATGTTCCCGTAACTTAGCGGTTCGGCAAAAGAGACCGATATAATAAGTACTTGGCTTACAAAGAATAAGTCCTGGAGTCGATTTGCTCGACTAAAGGCGGTGCTCCAGCATGGCCACAGTCATATGAATGAAACAAATAAAAGAATAAAAGTTGAATGCATGACAGGATGACCATAATCGCTATGAATTAAGCAACAACGTCTTTCTTCTTTGTACACTCAGCAGGCAGTAGTATTTAATTTCTTGAATAGGAAAGGAAATATGCCTAGAATTTTTATTTGAAAAGAAAATTAGCTGTTTACAGGAGATATATATATATATATATATATAAACGGGTATCTAGTGCATATTGGTGCAGTTAAAGAAGAAAGCTTCCCATCATATCTATATTCAATTTCCCAAAATGTCTTCTAGTAGAGTAGTCATCAGAGCACACCTACTTTTATTCAAGCTGGATCATATTGCACAAAAATTTGTGCATGCCTCTTCCAGCATAGCCTCAGGTACACTAAAAGCTTGTGATTACAATTTGGTAGATACAAACTCTGAGAAATCTTCACCAAGACGGTTTCTGTTCTTGTGGTTGGTTTTTAACTACCTTGTATACAACACGCCACCATTTTTTTTGTTTTGAGAAGTCTGTCATTAGTATCCAGAATATCACCGTCATGAGTATTTGGATATTGATAAAAGTATCATAGGCGCAATAATCTGTTCTCTTATGGAACTAGAAAGAATGTTATAATTTTATTTGTTTTAAATATATTTTCGCATTCAATCTTTCATAAATCAATATTATTCAGCTACCATCTTATAGAGGTGATTATTGTAAATGTATCGCTCCTATAACGAGAATAGTATTGTTCATTCTTGAATCTAACACACATGCTCATACAAAGAACATCACACAGATAGCAGGCTAGGTAGTTACCTACCTCTCAATCAGTAATTCAACCAATCAATCTGTCTGCCTGCCTGTCTGTCTATCTATCTATCTATCTATCTATCTATCTATCTATCTATCTATCTATCTATCTATCTATCTATCTATCTATATATCTATCTATCTATCTATCTCTATCTCTTTCTATCTATCTATTTATCTATCTACCTATCTACCTGCGTACCTATGTATGTATGTATGTATGTATGTATGTATGTATGTATGTGTATGTATGTATGTATCTATCTATCTATCTATCTATCTATTTATCTATGTCTATCTACGTATGTGTGTGAATGTTCGTGTGCATGCAATGTATGCGAAGTGCATTTGAAATTTACATAGTTTTCAATGAAAATTATTCGCAAAAATTTAAATTACCAATATTATAGAAGCGTAAATGATAAAAATATTTGACGTAGCACCATATTATTTACAGAAAAAAAAACATCAAACAGTATTTTATATATTAAACGCTTTCATAATAAACAATTTTTTTCTTTCTTTGAAAATAAATATAAAAAAACACTTCAAGGAAAGTTAATTTCTACTGGAAAGAAGAGAACAAAATGTAATAAGTATATAATATATAGTTGAAATATCATTTAACCGAGGAAGTGCTTGTGTGAATTCCTACGTAACTTGGGAATGGGGTAAATCAAAATAAGTGATTATGGTCAAGCAAGATATATAAACCATTGCGCAAGAACAAAATCAATAATTCTTTACACATAGAGTTGCATCAAGAGAAGAAATCAATATTAAGGGAATAGCAGAGGATATAAGTCAAAGCGAGATATACTGGTAGGAAGACACCGTATCATACAATCAACTCCTCTACAAATTATATTTCTCATTCTTCCACATTATATTTTAAGAGGTTGTGTGTGAGTTTGTGTATTTTTGTGTGAGTGTGTGCGTACGTATGTGGGTTTGTGTGTATATTTCCGTGTGAATGAAATTGTGCCGATACATATGTATCCATTTGATTCGTTAGCTACTGCACGCATTTTTTTTCTCTCCTTCTTTCTGTGTTTTTCTCTCTCTGTGTATCTTTCTGTTGAAGAGCGTAGGCTCGAAACGTTAAAGACTTGTTTTATTTATATTTCCTGAGCGCCATACTAATACAATTGTTCGTTTGTTTTCCACCTGCCTTCGTCTTTTGTTTATTTTCATAAAGCTTCCCGTTATATATATATATATATATATATATATATATATATATATAACACGTCACGTGTAGTGAGGAAGAAGCGACTACACATTATATAATCATATGCACGTTTATACAAGGTATACATATATGATCATATGCGTGTTTATACAAGGTGTGCATACAGATATACACACTCATACATATATTATCAGTATTACTCTATACCAAAATAAACATTCAAATAACAAAGGTTATGTTTACTGAATAAAAACACAACTACACGATCATTTCCGGATTGTAACAGATATATTCTGATGAGTATACGTGTGTATGATTCTAAATATATATATATATATAGATAGATATATATGTATATATACATATATGTATGTATACACATATGTATATATGTTTATACATATATACGGCTGCACATTAATGAGTTTGGTGCGTGAATGTAGTGCATCAGTTTCAATGTTTTTTTACGCCGATGCATAAAGTCTACTTTGTGAATAACAAAATGAAGAGACGTCTGTCTGACTGACGAGTGATCCAGAAGTTTGTGGATATTTTTGGAGTTATGTGTTTATTTGCTGTTGCTTTATGGATACACATGTTCTCCTGTAATCGGTACTGTTCATGTCACCTTACTAAATGTGCATGCTATGATTGTTATTCGTATGTTTCTGCTTGTGTAATGTCTATATGCATATGTATAGAGGCAAGCATATCTAAAGAAACACAAAAACACATACCTGTTTATTAGCCTATTTATGCGACTATCTCGACATAAATGCACATTCATATGTATCTATCTAAATATGTATATATGTTTGCATGTGTGCATATGTTTATGCACATATTTTTGTGTACCTGTAATCGATTGATTTGCGATGAAGCGACAAAGACTGGATTCTACATTTCAATGCATCCATGATTTTATATATAAATATCTATATATACACGTCTTGGATACTGACGAACAGGCTTACGAAATTTTAAATTACAATACACATGCAGATCAAATTTTCAAGTAGACCTTGAAAACGTAAATACAATTTCTAAAATAAGCTGTATTTTAACTTTCTGTTAAAAATCAATATTAAGAAAACTATAAACGTTTTTTTGTTTCTTTCGTTATAAATGAATACACCATTTCAGGAAATCATATAGTGAGATTGGGGACTTTCATGGTTTTTGAAAATGACAAATCGGGGAAATTAAATGAATTGACTGAAACTTATTCCATATGTGCTTCGCGCAATTATCTCGCCGGGGACTCACCACTAGCATTATTACATATATCTGGAGAATTGAAAATGTGGATGTAATCTAGAACATATATTGATGTTTGATAGCAATTCAATGTCACAATAAATGATTGAAAGCAGAAGTATATTTTGCACATTAGAATTTTTTTGTAATTTCGACAAAAATATAAATTTTGTTTATTTGATTCGGTAATAATAAAATTCTAAAAAGTTTTAACTATTATATTTCCCAATGTAGTGTATATCATACTTCCTTTGTATATTTCTCCTGAAAGTAATGCAGAAATTCTCTTCTTTTATAATAAATCATATAATGTTTCGAACATCGATGTTGCCACATGAACATTTGTTCAGTGCAATTTAAATATACGCGTATGTATGTATAATATGATATATATATATATATATATATATATATATATATATATATATATATATATATAATATTTACGCATATATAAATACATATATATGTATATAAATATATATATATATATATATATATATATATATATATATATATATATATGTATATATATACATATATATATATATATATGTGTGTGTGTGTGTGTAGGTTTTTATTTAGAGAAAATCAAATGCGCAAATTTCTATTACAGAAATCTATAAGTTATACATCAACAATACAGAGAATATAATAACCCACACAACGTACTTTCTTGTAAATTCATATTTAATGTATTCAAGTACACTCGGACGTGCGGAAAACCTTCCACTGCAAAAATAAGAATATTTTCTTCCTTGACGATGCATGTGAGAACGCATTAAACTGTTAGTGCCGTCAGTGGATCGTATAACAAATGCGTTTTGACATAGTTACGCATCATCAGCGGTGAATTCTAAACATGTCTTTCACAACTTAATCAGAATATAAAAAAATTCAGTGCATTCTCTGATGTGCGTAAAGCTTCTTGGTCAATCTGAAATAAATTTCAGTTCGGAAAAAGCAGCGTTGAATAAAATATATACTTGACTGTTCTATCAAAAGAATGAATCTTTCTCTAACGTTTGTGAAACCTAGATTTGTTATTAAACGCTGATGATATGTAAGAACTCAGCAACGCTTGCATCCTTTAGTGGAATGACGTCATTCACAGGTGTATACGTTTCCTGTATAGCAGGAAGATTTTATCTCGAGCCTATTTGCGCAGTGGTACGTCTTTCCACGTCTGAATGTACTTGATGGTGCTGGGCTCCTTTCCTTTGAATTATTCTACAACAAGTTTAATTATGGCTTTACTGTCAAAGGGACATAACAGTAATTTTCTTTAACCGCTTCTTTCTTCTTTCCATTTTTCTTCCTCTTTATGGATCTACCTTCTTGTTGTTCTTGTGATTTCTCTTGTACTAGCGTCCGTATTTGCGAATTGAATATGCCATATGCCCGGAGATTGAGTGGAGACAAAAGGCGTGTTATAAAAAGCGTGTCTAGACCCACGTCTGCAAAGCTAGAAATTGTTAGTAGCTCGTATCTTCATACTGTGTACAATCAATATTTATTTCTCACTGCATAGTGTGCTTTTAAAAGATATGTAAAAACTGAAATAAGGGATTAATGCCCATGTTATTTCCTCTTATCATTGATGTATTCTTTGTATAACATCAGAACCTAACCTCCACAAAACCGCCGACCGGATTGTATTACCTGGGAATTCAACATGAGGGCCGAAAACATTTACGATTTAATTGTGTGTCGAGGCTATCCATTGATACACACACACACACATAGACACACACGCACATACATACACACCCACACACCCGCACACATACATACACACCCATTAATGATTATTCAAATTTTTTTAAAATGCTAACTTTATTCGCTTCTCATTTTGTAACTTCTTGATGTTTAAAACGATTTACATTGTCACACCAATAAATATAAATGCTAAGGGGATGCAGAATCCTTGATCAATTGCGCCCTCTGCTAATGAAACATACTACTGAGATGCTGGTAAAATACTACTTCAATTTTCAATTCGATATCTTTTTTCAGTGACAAACTAAAGCGGTGCCTATAAGGTATATCAAATATTTCGTTAAATCAGTTGTTGAAACACAACAGAAACAAAGCAATGTGTATATTAGTGACACAGTCAGATGAAATCCACACTGCTGCAAATCAAGCAGAAGTTTACGTTATATCTAATATCATTCTGAAAATATATTTCACAATGATGTTTATGTGTATTGTCTCTGCGATTACAGCAAGGAAAAGTTTGTAAATTTTGCCAACTTTTGTTTCCAAATACGCTTTGAGAGAGTGATTAATGCAATAAAGCTCAAACGATTCCACTAAAGTGGCTGAAAAGCATAGTAAATATTGTGGCCGTGTTAAACAATTTGAAAGAATTGAATGAAGTAATTTTCTAGAGGTGCATTGCATTATTTATTGTTAGGTTATCACATTAATGAAAATTAGTCATGATTTATCTGTCACTATGAATGCCATCATTTACTTCATGAATATCGTTAATACAAATCCGAACAATGTGAGATGACTTTTTCTTAATTCTGAAATGCAATAATAATTTCCAAATCTTGTTGCTGTAGTGGAAAGGTAGCCGGGTGTCATATGAAATGGTGTTAAGGAGAGGTAGAAGAGATTCGTAGGAAAATGGTACATTTTCTTTTCGCATAGAAGAAAAAATGATTTCGGCTAAAATTCTTCGAAGCTGTGACAGCAATCCAGTGACTGAAACAAGTAAGAGATAAAATACTTATTTGCTGAAGAGTAATGTATATTCATCGCAGTGAGTTATTGGACAAAAAACATTGCCCTCAACATTTGTATCTATTTCTGAAAAATGACAAATTAGAGGATTTTTCGACAAACTGGAGAATTGGTATATTGAATTACGTGCTATTTTGTTCTCTCGGAATCAGTGAAACCGCAAATGCTACTACTAGTAAATTACTCGAACATAATGAAAGGTTTTATGACAATTTTAAGAAGAAATGCAAATAAAATCTTTATATATAAAACTGAAGTTGTGTGAGAGTTTGTCTACTCCGATTTAGATTCCTAACTACTCCCACATTTTGCGGTGCAGTTTAACCAAAAGCGGGTATCTTATAGTTGTGATTCATATCGAGCCCTTCTGTGTATTAGCGCGCGTCTACGATGAGTCTACGATTTAAAAAAAAATTACCATAATTTTTCCGCATTTTTAATGCATTTTTTGGTCAGTTTATATAAGGGAAGTAACTCTCTAAAAATGCTTATATAGTTATTTCCCTTACAAACCCGAGCAACGCCGAGCGATACTGCTAGTTAAACATAAACCGTTAGCAAATGGGTTTACGTAGAATGCCGAAGATTTTTGGAATTAATTAAACGAAAATACGCTATTCTGTAAATGTTGCTTCAACCCTTTAATTTTCAGTGATTATGGATATTACAAAAAATTCACAATGAAAGCAATACAAATCTTGCTTTCATTGGACAAAATATTTCTGTGGAAAAAATATCGTCTTGTAATGATACGCGATACGCGATATGTTGTTGATAATAATTCACCACGGAATCATTTAACTTCTAAACAAATCTAACAAAAATAGTATAAATTATATATCTGTCCGTAAATTGCTTTGACCTAATTATATCCCCTGTATTAAGAATTCTTACAATTTTGTTGAAATCATAAGGAAGAAATTTATATATATAAACACATACAAATAAACAGAATCAATGTGGTTTCACCTCTCCACTGGGAAACATGAAAATAAGCAAGCTTGAAGTGTTTTAATCGAATCCCTAATATATTCTACCCTTCATTTTTCGAGTTGCGTCATGTGTTGCTTCTTGGAACCATCGATTTATCGGCAGGTTTACTCGAAACTGCCTTCAGAAGTCATTTACTCACTACCTGTAATTTTTGCAAAATTCATTGAAAATAGCATGAGGAATTGGGTAATCCCTTAATTCATGGTTCAATGGTGCAAAAGAAATGCACTGAAATAGTATAGATATACAATAGTATAACTGGAATAACCAAACATATATATACATATATATGTGGGATCGATCAATTTTAAAATGCCACTTTATCCTAATCGCACGTGAGCGAATGAAAGCATGTGATTGTCAAACCTTTGTGTTTCTCTTCTTATACTCTGCAGCTTTGACCAGTTCATTCTGTGTTTAAACTTTGGATTTACAATTTAACTGACAGCTACTGGCAAATTTACGGGGATTATAAAGATTTTAACCGGACAATTTAGTTAGCAAAATTTGATCCTCACTGATTGCTTAAAACTATTCGCCCTCGTATATCATCCTTTTTTCTTTACTGACATACATACGT
>NC_042997.1:148597358-148613032 GCF_006345805.1 Octopus sinensis
GAGAAGTTGAGATAGAGGTGGGAATCCGTAGGTTTAAAGAAGGCGGTGGTGGTGAGAGAGTTGGAGGGGTGATCGATGCGGAGAGAGATGTCAAGGAAGTTGACAGAGGTGTTGGAGATGGTGGAGGTGAATTGAAGAGAGGGGTGAAAGTTGGAAAGGAAAGAGATGAATTGGCAGAGAAGTTCACGAGAAAGGGAGGTGGCACCTACGCAGTCGTCGATATAGCGACCGTATAGTTCGGGGGTCGGCCCAGAGAACTGGGAGAACACTTGGGCCTCAATGTAGCCAAGAAAGAGATTGGCGAAATTGGGGCCCATCCTAGTTCCCATCGCGACCCCGGACATCTGTTGGTACGTTTCCCCGGCGAACGTGAAGCAATTGAGGGTGAGGACGAGCTCAGCCAAACGGAGAAGGGTGGGGGTGCTGGGGGTGGGGTCGGGACGACGGTCGAGGAAGTGTTGGAGGGCTAGGAGACTGTCATTGTGGGGAATCACTGTGTACAGGGATTTTACATCTAAAGTGAAGAGGAGGTGTGAGGGGCTGAAAGGGAAGGAAAAGGAATTGAAGAGACGGAGGGCGTGGTTGGTCTCGTGTATGTGGGATGGGAGGGCTGCGACTAAGGGGGACAGGATGCGGTCGAGGTATAGGGAGATGAGTTCAGTGGGGCAATTACAGGCAGAGACTATGGGACGGCCAGGATTAGAGGGTTTATGGATCTTGGGAAGGAAGTAGATGGTGGAGGTGCGGGGTGTGCGGACGATGAGGTTGGTGGCGGTGAGGGGGAGAGCGGAGGAGGAGATGAGGTCGTGGATGGTGGAGGACACTCGCTGTTGGTAGGAGGAGGTGGGATCGGAGGGGAGGAGGCGATAGAAGAGGGGATTTAGATCTAAATCTATACAGTGAAAAAAGGATACTTATATCAATGTTGCTTATGACTGTTTGGAAATTTCCTGAGTATATATACTCAATGCTCATACACTACCATACACAAAATAACATAGCACGGCTATTTCAATAAACAAAAGACTTACTATCACAATTATTACTTCAAACATTCACATCAAGAAGTCAGGTAGAACATCTTTCAGAAGATATAAAACGAAAATCATTAAGTCAATTTTTCTTCACAAGAGATACTACTTTAAAATGAGAAAAGGGTCATAAAGAGTTCTGCTATGAACAATATTATGTATCTATCCTCCAGAGTCATTAAATATTCTCTATGAACTTAACATCATCTCATTAACCGCATAAAAAAGCTGTTTTCAATAGTCTTCAGCAAGTAGTCGTAAGAGAACCTACATATTACTTAGTATTCAGTGTATTATTTTTCATTTGAAAGGCTACATATCATAAGGTTAGTCTTGTTAATCTATTCTAATGTATTAGATTCCCCTATGGCCTATAAATGTGTCGTTACATATTTACTATTCGTGATTTTATCATCAGGAAACGAATGTATATTAACGATAATTCCAAATGTTTGATGTAACTGTAATATCAATAGCCACGTTGTAAACACCAATTTAATGGTTCCCCGATGCATACCAATGAAAACCAGCATCTCTCCACAGAAATCCACAAACATACACGCAGAAATATATATCAATTTTACATACATATATCTATATTCTCATGGTTATATACATACATATATATATATACATACATACATACATACATATATATATATATATATATATATATATATATGTACGTATATATACATACATATATAAATACATACATATATACATACATACACACATACACATGTATATATGCATGTATCTATATACATATATGTATACACAACATACAGACTCACACACGCACAAACACGTATACACATACATGAAGGCATGCATGTAGTTGGTGTATATATTTTGTGTATATGGGTGGGGGTGTATGTGTGTGTGTGTGTGTGTGTGTGTTAGCGTGTTTTGTGTAGATAGAGAGAAAAACAGAGGGAGAAAGAATGAATAAAGAAGAGAAGGTAAGAAAGTGTGCGTAAAATAGCAAGGGAGAAAATGAAAGTGAAAAGGAACAGACGTGCTACTACAGAAGGTATTTGAATCATGAATAAATGAAGGCTAGTGGTAAATATGTGGCAAAGGGTTCTGTATTTCGTTTGGGCGTACAGATAAGCATTGTTGTATTTTGGGGGAATAACCTAAGGGCGTTGTTTATTATGATTATATATACTTACGTATATACATTTATATAATCCCAAACTTATCTTACAATACCATTTGCCATATCCGTATTGCACAAACACCTCCTCTCATATATATTGCTTTCAAATTTTAGAAAGAAGGTCAGTAATTTCGAGGAGAGACGAAGTCTATTATATCGACTCCGGTGCTCAACTGATATCTAAGTTTCTCGACCCTGAAAGGATGGGAGGCCAGGTTGAATTTGAATTCAGAACGTAAAGAGGTACGATATGCCACTAAGCATTTTGCACGGTGTCTCAACCAAATGGTTTAAATTTTAGCACAAAATCTGCAGTTTCGTGGGAGGGGGCAAGATGATTGATTGCATCGATCCCATTGCTCAACTGGTATTTATTTTATGGACATTGAAATGATAGAAGGCAAAGTCTATTACAGCAGAATTTGAACTCAGAACATAAAAACGTACGAAATACCGATAAGCGTTTTGCCGGACACGCTAACGAAATATATTGTCACATTTATTGTCACATATATTGTCACAAACCCATCTCTAATATACGGGCAATGAAAATGCATTTTCGAATGTACATTGGTTGTCGGAAATGGAGGCGTTATTAAATATTTGAAAGTATTCGAAATTTCAAACTTCGATGACTGTTCTGGTGCTAAAGAATCATAATAAAGCTTAAAATTTAGAGATGTATAAAACCTATGCAACTGATTTGCTTTCCTTTCTCAGAAAATTTATTTTATATGAATATCTATTTTCTATGACATGTAGACAGAGCATCATACGTAATTTATGCTCTCTCCTACATCAAAACAACCTCTCTTTTATCAAATTGATTTATAGGAGACAATGTTTTATGCGACAAATACATAAATATATGCATGTGTGATGTGTGTTTGTATACATATCTTATTTGGTTTAGTCATCAGACTGCGGCCACGCTGGAGCATTGCCTTGAAAACTTTTGAGTCAAATACATTGACCCCAATACTTAATTTTGTAAAGCCTGGTACTTATTCTAACGGTCTCTTCCGTCGAGCCCCTCAGTCACGGGTACATAAGCACACCACCAAGAGTTGTCAAGTGGTGGCGCGGGATTAGGGTGAACAGAGACACCAAGATATATGCATGTACACATATATGCAAACGACATGTTTCTTTCAGTTTCCGTCTACCAAATCTACACACGATAACGTGGTCATCTCGGGGTTATATAAGACACTCTCCCGAGGCATCACGCAGTGGGACTGAACCTGTAACCATGTGGTTGGGAAGCAAACTTCTTACACACACAACCACTCTTGCGTATGTATTTGTAAGTGTATGTACATGGTGCGATGGGTAAATCGTCACCATTTTATATTTCTAATTTCGTGCATGCGCATTAGTTGTTTTTGATTTTTCTTGACAACACAGTGTGGTAGATTAAGTTGGGCACCGTCTGTGAGAAAAAAAAGGCCCATGACGCAAATCACTCTGCCAGGAATTTTGAAACGACATACTGTCCTGCTGGGCAATCACTCCGGAAGCTCCAATACGAATATACAAGAGGGATAAAAATTAAAAATTCAGTCAACATCAATATGTTTGGAGTGTTCACTCGTGATAGTGAGGTTATACCACTGTTCATCTTCCCATACGGCATCAGACTCAACACGGAGTGCCTGGAGGAGACTGTGCTCCCCTGGATGAAGAGGGTGGCTGTAATTTTGGTAAATATATATGTTAAGTTGCGAAATGAGAGTAATTTTCATTTTTGCCTATATATATATATATATGTGTGTGTGTGTGTGTATGTATGTATATATGTGTGTATATATACATACATACATGCATACATACATATATATATATATATATATATACGTGGTCTGATCCAATAAGTATCCGGACTGTTGCCATAGTAGCAAAGCAAAAGCACATAGAGTGAAGCCGCTCGGCGCAAATTGACGTTGAACTCTGCTCTCCATGCGCACTAGGTTTTAATACACTAGCTCACTTCCGCTGCTTATAGCATTGTTTGGAATGAAGGTGTGTAGCGTGCGATAGTCACATTGACCATGATAGAGAAAGTTGACCAGAAAATCTACATCAAATTTTGTCAAAAGCTTGGCAATATTTGCTCAGAGGCATACGCAAAATTTTCAAATAATGTTTTCGTTCTTGACACTATCAAGACGTTGTGCAACAGAAACCTGAGTGTCACTTTGGTCAAATGAAAGCCGTTTTAGCACAAACGTGGAAGACCTGTGTTTCATAACCAAATCTTCAATGATATGGACTGAACTGAACCGTAACTGATCTCCACATCCTCTGATATCTCACGGATTGTGATTCAACGATTCCCCTCACAGCTATACGTACATATGCGATGCTTTACTCAGTTCCGCTGGTAGCGTGTGTCCTAGAACGTTCGTCAATATCGACGTTTTTCGGCCATCTTGGAAATGTCTGAACCACACATACACTTGTGTGCGGATCAAACACTCCCCTCCATATACTTTCTGCAATATTGCGTAGGCTTCATAGCATATGGCCAATGTGATGAACACGTTTTAGACGTTCATTCTAAGCACTACTGTAAACAGTGGATGTGAGCTACGGCGTTAAAATTTTGTGCGCATACACAGCAGAGTTCACGGTCAATCTTTGCCAATCGGCATCACTCTGTGTGCTTTAGCTTCGTTACAATGGTAAGAGTCCGGAAACTTATTGATCAGACCATATAGGCATGGCTGTGTAGCAAGAGATTTTCCTGTGTATAAGTATTGAGCGTACATAACCATAATCCATAACTATAAGACAGGACGGACCAAAGCCTTGCGAGCGGATATTCTACGCTTACTCACATATTTATACATAGATATACATACATACATACATACATAAATACATACATACATAAACCTACATACATACATAAACACATACATACATAAATACACACGTATATATAGATAAACTTGTGTTTTTGTGCATCTGCATCTATTTGTGTAATTCTGTTCTGTTAGTTCCTTCCATCGCTTGACAACTGGTGTTGGTTTGTTTATGTCGCATGCAAAAAGAGAGACAGAAAATAGCTTAAAAAGCAAAGCCAAAAGACCGCAAAAAAATAAGTAAAATAATACATGGATATGTGGAACCCATTAAGTATTAAAAAATTACAATGCTCACCGGGAAAGTACGATATTACAGTTATCGATCTTACTGTAATAGTTTCTGCCCTGCTCTGGTGAAGCAGACATATAACTAAAGTCATTCTTATTCGAGCATATCGTTTTTGTGCATATACATGTGTGTGAGTGTGTGTGTTTGCGTGTACACATATATGATATGTATGTATGTCTAGAGAGAGAGAGAGAGAGTAAGAGAGAGAGAGTAAGAGAGAGAGAGTAAGAGAGAGAGAGTAAGAGAGAGAGAGTAAGAGAGAGAGAGAGAGAGAGTAAGAGAGCGAGAGGTAAATAAACATGATATATTTGCACGTATATACATATATAGAAAGACGATACGCTTAGATATAATGCACATTTATAGCTACATATATATGGAGAGCATACATAATAGTAAGGTAGGGTTGTTAATATTTCATCTTGACAGTTGTTTCTGGAAGTTCGAAATTAAGTGATAATCATAATGTTGATAATCAGCAAATGAAATGTGCAAAAAGATAAGTGGTATTGAACCACTAATTAGCCACATAGGTATATCGTTATAACCTCGGTTTCGTTTGTCAAGGGAAGGGTGGCTAAAGTCACCATCATCGGGAGAAAATAACTTCTCCCGAAACTTTCTTGATAAAGGATGCCGAACTCTTATGTGTGAGTGTGTGTGTGTTTGTGTGTGCATAAGTAAACATGTATGTATATATATATAGATGTTAAGGTTGTGAAATGAAATCGTTCCGATGTGTAGTATTGGATTTTTGTCCTCAGTTGCCTCGCTCGAACGACTACGTAAATTCATACCTTATTGGCTCAATCTTGAAAAGTGTAGATGGCATAAAGTCACCGGATGTCAATAACCGTTTGGGGAGTGTTGTTATAGATGTTTGTGGAATTGTTATTAAGTGGGGCTTTTCCGAGCAATGCGCCTGCTAGTTTCATGTAGAGTGAGTTGCTTTGAAGCATTGCTAAAATAAAAATAAATATTATATCTCCATGGTGTCTTGTTATTCAGATTCTTTGTAAGAAGTATTTCGATTGTACCCATGATACCAATAAGTGTTAAGACAATTAATCTCTATGACGTCTCTAAATGAAAAATCGTAGGAGTAATTATATTTGTCTAGTGTAAAGCATGGATGCGGTGAGTCGAACTGAAATATATTCCCGAAACCATGCATGCAGAAACAATTAAGTCCCACGAAAAAAAATCACTTTTAAAAATGATATGTTCAGTTTTATATATTTACTTATTTATTTATTTCACGAATGTTTAGCGAATGGCGTATTTGTGTGCCTAACACAGTCACATACTTATGTTGAAATGTGTTGTAGATTCAATAACTTTTCATGTGTCTAACTACAAACACAGACATAACAGAGAAAGGAAGACTGAAAAGACGGAAGAGATACAAAAAGACAATAAAAAATAGTAAGAGAGTAAAACAAAGTGACGAGTTACTGTAACTCACAAGTATATGGTGTTGGCAATTTGCGGTCCTCGTATTTGTTTGAATATTTTTTTCTCATCACTGTCTCCTACATAACTTCAGAACTGTCATACATATTATAGACACAGTAGGTCTTCTGTCAATGTGCTGACTTCTTACGAGATGTATGGCACGCGCTCTTCAGAGAAATATCTATTGCCTAAGTGTCTGTGTGGGCGGGGGAGGGACGGGAAAGTACGTTGGTTATCTTTTGTGATTAAGCAAAATTTTGAAGGAGAACGACGGATATATATTTCATATATTTAAATTTTTTTGTAGGAGCAAAGCTTTCTTCTAAAGTATTTTCAAATTCATTGTGCCTTGAGATATATGCTGTCCTTTTGCTACAAATAAGTCCATATTGCACACACTTATGAGCAAAATATTACAACTGTAACCATCATATCTTCCGTTGTTAACATTTTCTGTCAGTTGATGGCAATTTCGATGCGATTGAACAAGCAGTTTGAGGGACAAACACAAGCACAAACACACACACACACACACAGAAAAGTGGGATGCAAAATGTAGGTATACAGTTATGAAAAAAGAAAACACGTACAATACTCATTTATCTTTATAAAAAAAGGAAACGTTACGATAAAAGTATTATTATAGTTTTGATAAATGTATTATTATGATTAATGACACTGAAAATACCAAATATGCGGCTAAATTTAAATTTCTTTTGATAAAAATAAATGTGTATTGTACGTGTTTTCTTTTGTCATAACTGTATACCCACTTTTGCACCTCCCTGTTCTTGTTCGCAGGGGTGTTTTATCTATGGGACTCGAGAGTGGCCATAGGAACGCGAACGGGATCCAACTTTGCGAAACTTTTCCTTGGCTACGTTGAGGCCTAAATATTCTCACAATTCACTGACTGGTTCCACACCCGAGCTATACGGTTGTTATATCGCTAAGTGTATCGGCGCAACCTCACGCTCCTGCGGACAACTGGTCTTTTCCTCTCCTTTGTCCTATCCTTCCTTCCTGCCCTCGAATTCTCCTGCACAGTCTCTAACACTTCCATGGAATTTCTCGACATTACTCTCAGCATACACCACTTGGCTCTCTCTAACTCCATCCATTACAATCACACTCCTACATTAACTTCTACTCCTCCCACCCTACCCCACAACAAGCTCTCCATCCCCTGTTCCCAATTCCTTCATCTACGCAGGCTCTGCAGTTACGACCACGGCTCTGAGACTCAGTCTTAACTCATGGTTCGCTACTTCATCCTACGTAGATATACACTCACCATTGTCCACACTACCGTTACTCATGCAGGACCTGTGGGCCTTCTCTCTGCTCTTTCTCCTCACACCCGCCCAAACCATACTCGTCTCCCGTTTCCTCTTATCTAACGCCCCTCCATTCTACTCTTCCAACGCACTGTTCTCCGATCCTTCCGGCGACTCCAGTCCCAACTTTCCACTTCGTACATCTTCGCTAACCTACCCCTTCTCTCCTTCAAACGAGCCCATCACTTTCGTGACCTCTTGGTCCACAGTTTCTCCCTTGCCCCACCTCCCAGCTTGTCTCCTTCCCCTGCTGTGGCCCAACCTGTCGTACCTGTCCCTACCTCTCCAACACTATCATCCTCACAGTCACCCATCTCCGTCCCTGTCACGTCACTGACCCCTTTACCTGTACCTGTAGCAATGTTAATTACTGCATCAGCTGCTCTCACTATCCTTCGCTGAACATTGGTCAAACTAAACACCACTTGGCTGACCGGTTCGAGGAGCATCTTCGAGACATAGACTTGGCAATGACACACCGCTCTCATGCCGCTTCCGGTCTACTGGCCATTCGTTACATATCTGTGTTCGGACCGTCTGTGCACAGGGGCCAACCGGACTCCCGCTTCATCGTCAACTGGATCTAAACTTCTTTCTTCGTTCTATTGACATATGAGCTCAACTCACATCCTCTCTTCATCTGACATCATCCCAACACGGACTCCCACACACCTCCCACATTCAGCTGCCCATCTCCACCTCCACCTCTGCATACCACCTACCTCGGTACGCTCAATCCACAGGCATCATTATACAAACATCCATACACAATCCTCAACTCATTACCCACAACACCTTCCCACAACACCTTCCCACTTCACACACACTAGCACCGACCAATTCTCAGCACCCATACAACTCACCATCATCCACACACCAAAACACAATCTTCAATAACGTCACTACACATACCACTATAGAAGCTGTCGCATATTCTGTTTCACTCAGTACACACACCCTTATACACACTGCCACACCCATACAGGCTCGTAATAGCTAAACACAGACAACATATACTACCATACCCACAGAAGTACATAATACCTGAACACAGACAATATATACACACGCAAAATACGAATAAACACACGCTACACGCATAGATAACGATAACTTTCTTCCACAAACATGCACTAACATATGCACACTATTTGATCACAGACAGCCACACACACATACACATGCACAAGTTCACATACCACTTGGAAAAGCACACATGAACGGATACACACAACACACACACGTTACACAAGCACGTTCCATGCACAACCCGTTAAGCACACACTCAGACATACTCATTCACCCTCATTCAAACATACACACTCATCCCCATTCACACATACACGCTCACACACACGATTTTCACATACACACACACGCTCGCGCACCTTAGTTGGGATCACCATTATTATCACCCTTTCATACAACTTCTTTTTTTATTATTATCTCCCATTCATTCAACGTCTTCTTATCTACTCATCCCGTCGTGATGGACCGCTGAACTCTACACACTTTTTTCCTTCTCCGTTTCTTTCGTTCTTTCTCCATATTTTTCTCTTATTCTTCTCTGTAGAAGAGCGTAGGCTCGAAACGTAAAAATCCTCTCCATCGCTTGTTGTTCCTACACCTGCCTTCATCTTTTTTGTAAATTTGAACTATATATGTATTACTGGTGGCGCTCGAAATCGACTTGACGGGAATGGAAACCTTAAATGTCATTGTGGTTTTGTAGCACGAAGCAAAGCAGGTCTGTCCACTCAATAAATTACATAGTAATTGATCTACAAGCACACAAAAAAGTCTGAGTCCTCAATTTGTTCCATTTGCCAAACGGTTTGGAAGGCACCAGCAGTTATCAAGAAACACAATCGTGTCCATAGAACATGATTATCGCCTTATTTTACTGAAATCATCACGCACATAGATACATACATATATACATATGTATATATATATATATATATATATATATATATATATATATATATATATATATATATATATATATATATATATACACATACATACGGCAGCTTCATGTAGTTTCAGACTTCCAAATCCACCATGAAGATATGGATGGCTCTGGTTAGAAAACACAAGTAATTTTCAGCGCAATGGAGGTGAACCCGGAACCATGTGGTTGGGATGTAATCTTCTTACAAAACAACCCTGCCATATATATATATATATATATATATATATATATGTACGTGTGTTTGTGTGTGTGTGTGTGTGTGTTTGCGTGTGTGTGTGTGTGTCTTTGCGTGTGTGTGGTGGTCTTTGCGTGTGTGTGTGTGTGTGTGTGTATGTGTGTTTGTGCGTTTGTAAATAAAACACACATAGATATTGTTTCTCTGCAACTTAACACGAGAAAGAAGACCATTTTGTGTATTTGCGCTATAGTCACATTTAAACAAGTTAAGAAAACATTTCTTGAAATATCTCTAATTAGCAGTTGTATTTAGTAATAATTCTCAACCATGTGAACAGCTAGTTTGATTTAAAAGTACGACATTGGTATGTCTATGGAGAAGTAATAAGGGATATTCTGCTATGCTATTTGCACTATAAAATAAAATTTTACAGTATTTATTAAAATAGACTTGCGGTTATTTGGCAACTATTACTAGCATGTCGAGCAACCGCTTAGGGGTATATGCGTAATTATATATCATTAACTACTACTACCACTGCTACTACTACTACTACTACTACTACTACTACTAAGTCGGCGAGCTGGCAGTAACGTTAGCACGCCGGGCGAAATGGCTAGCCGTATTTCGTCTACCGTTACGTTCTGTATTCAAATTCCGCCGAGGTCAACTTTGCCTTTCATCCTTTCAGGGTCGATAAATTATGTACCAGTTACGCACTGGGGTCGATATAATCGACTTAATCTGTTTGTCTGTCCTTGTTTGTTCTCTTGTGGGTAGTAAAGAAATAGGTATTTCGTCTCCGCTACGTTCTGAGTTCAAATTCCGCCGAGGTCGACTTTGCCTTTCATCATTTCGTGGTCGATTAAATAAGTACTGTCTGTCCTTGTTTGTCCCCTCTGTGTTTAGCCCCTTGTGGATAGTAAAGAAATAGGTATATAGTCCTACTTTACGTTCTGAGTTCAAATTCCGCTGAGGTCGTCTTTGTCGTTCATTTTTTTTGCAGATCATTAACTGCGTACTAACCGATCACTGGAGGGTCGATGTAATCAAATAGTTCTTCCCAGAAAATTCAGTTCTAAGAACAACAACAACGATGACGACGCTGACGACAACAGCAACAATAATAATATTTGGCAATTAGGATTAAAGGCAAGTTCAGAATACTATATTTGCGAGAGAACACTAGATATGTAGCATTAACAGCAAAACTATCTACGTTTAAAGAGTTTGACTGTCTTCATTTAAGCAACATAATAGAATTACGATGTCAAGAAATGTAGAGGCAAAGCAGAAATTTCAAATAATAGAGAGGAGTAACAAAATTAATCAAGGGCATCAAAAGCCTTTGGAAGAATCTGATTCGGCAGCAATAAACCAACGAAAATGAAACCGCAAACAAACGCAATGCAGTAGTAAGAACTAAATAACGTTATCAAAATTAACACAGCTGACTTTCAGCAAATAGGAAAGAATCGTACAAAACAAATTAGATCAAAGAAAGAGGACGGAAAAAAAAAAGAAATAAAATATCAGAGAAATAAATAAATAATATATATCAGAGAGAAGTGACAGAAACGATATCACAAAACAATTACAAGCACAACAAACAAAAATACAAACACGGGAATATTTGTTTCCAGTGAAGAGAAACAAGAAAATATATAAAGCGCACCATTGCATTAAGATATAATTTCTGATAATAGTGGCATGTGTATCTACAGAAATGAAAGCAACGACTAACACACAAAATTTCTATAGAAAGGTGCACAAAAATAACATCAATGACAACAGGAATGACAGTGGTAAAAATAAATACGATGGCAAAAACATTAACGTAGTGATAACCTATTGATACATAGCTTGCAACAATAAAATAGAGAAACTACGTTAATGGATACAAAACTCTGTGACAATAATGACATCAGTAACAACATTCAGGAAAATAAGTATAAGAAGATAAGCAACAAGTAAAACTGGAGTATAAAATCGCACCAGCAAATCAATTACTACAATAATCCACTCTGAGATAAAAACCGGGAATGTTAATATTGAAGACATTAGAAAATAGACACATCCTGCCTTTTGAGACGACATCTGTTATCCAGCAATTGTGAGATTTTCTAAATTAGGGCCACATTTAGGAAACTTACGGCATATTCCAAACTTGTAAATCAAATAGAAATAATGCTTCACATACGCTAAACGATGTAGAATTTTAATTGTTTTTTATGGTTTAACCCCATATTTTGTTTGATCAAAGAGATCAGTGATCACAAACGCTGCAGTTGTGATCACTTAGTTTTTCATGTATTGTTCGCCGAGGATTAAAACACCCAATGTTTCAATGTTTTTGACTGTAGGTGCGATTTAGAAGATTCAGCTGTTATAACTAGCAAGTCGGCCTAATTGTTTTTGCTTAACATAGAATAAACATATGAAACACGCATATGGACATATGAATACCAGCCGTGACCATAGCGTTTCTTTGGGGAATATCTTGCAATTATATTATATAAATTCCTCTGTTTAAAATCAAAGCACAGGTTGTAATTTGAGAGAGAGAAAAGAAAAGACAGAAAATATTTGCTTGCTATTTGTAGCTAACGCATAGAGACGACGTTGTCTGTTGTCAGCAAGTACTTAGGACTTTAGTGTAAATTTGGAGCTGATTAACTCAGTTTTAAGGGAAAATTGTGTGATGTAATAAGTGTTAGGACATAACATGAAGTAAAATTAGAACATGAAGCGCGGCTTCATTATAAGTTTAACTGTATTTTATGCAGCAATATTTTCTAAAAGAAAACTATATGGGAACAAAGGACTTTCAAAGAAATAACAAACAGCCGAGGCCAGATATAACTTTAATGATTATGAAGACTAGAAACAGGCATAAAAATACCGTTAACAGTAAACCAGTAAACACGGTAGCGACAGTATACTAAAACTTCGACAACTGAAACAATTTATGCTGCTTCTGCAGTGTAGTTACTACTACTACTACTACTACTACTACTACTACTACTACTACTACTACTACTATTACTAATACTACTACTACTACTAAGGAGGCGAGGCGGCTGATTTGCTAGCACGTCAGATATTGATGCTTAGCAGCATATCATCCGTCTTTACGTTCTGAGTTCAAATTCCACCGAGGTCGACTTCCTTTTTTATCCTTTCGAGGTCGATAAATTAAATACTTGTTGAGTAGTAACTCTCCACCAATTTCACAAACTACTACTACTACTACTACTACTACTACTACTACTACTACTACTACTGCTACTGCTGCTGCTACCACGGCTGCTACTGTTGTTACTGCTGCGGCTGGTGGTTCTGTTACTGCTGTTGCTCCTATCACTGTTGCTCCTACCACTATTGCTGCTGTTACTGCTGGTGCTGCTACTTGTGCTGCTGCCTCTACAGCTACAACAACAGCAAAACATCTACTACTACTACTACTACTACTACTACTACTACTACAGCTGCTGCTGCTATTACTACTACTACTACTACTGCTGCTGCTGCTGCTGCTATTACCACCGCTTGTGCTGTTGGTGCTGTTACTGCTGGTGCTGCTGCTTGTGCTGCTGCTTCTACAGTTACAACAACAGCAAAAAAACATCTACTACTGCTACTATAGATTAGATACATTTCTTTAGAGGTAGTAAGAGAAAGGTTATTTACAGTATTTACAGCATTCAAATGGGAGGTAAAAAAAAAGAACTAGACACGAAAATGTTGGAAAAACACTAACAGCCTTTGAAGTAAAGAAGCCCCATTCAGTGATTTTGCAAACGATAAGGAATGGCAAGCATAGATGGGATTAGGTTAAAGAAAAGTATTGAAGAAAACGAGCGTGGAATTTATTTTAGCAGCAAGAAATAGGCTGTAAGGCTAATTTCGATTGAGGAATGGTAGATATGCAAGACTATTTATCTAAATATATAATGGACAACGAAACCAACGAGACTTTAGTTCACATTGTATTTGAAAGCCCAGAGTTAGCTCAGAACTAGAGAAAAAGCTTCTGAAAAAATGCATTTGATTTCTTTGAAGTAATTTGGGTTCGCATGTACAAAAGTAAGAATTATCCCATTAGCGGGCAAAATAATTGACGCGGTCAATAATACAATGTGCATTTATAATTGACAAAGAAATTTAGAGTAAATTTTGCGGTGAGTACATGTAAGTAGAAAATTTTTTCTTCGATTAGTAAGAAATTCATAGAACGATCTCAAAACAAGAAAGCAGAGATGAACGGTCGAGTAACAGTAGTGTTTCTGAAATAGATCTCGTACTGTGAACTGTTAGGAAACAGTTATAACACTACCATAATTTCACGCTATAACAAAACAACATTAACCGCAGCAATAGTGATAATGGTTTCAAATTTTGGCACAAGCCAGGCACTTTCAGATAGGGGAGAAACTTCGTTATATTGACCCCACTGCTTCTTTCATCCAGCCGGAAAGAATGAACGGTAAAGTCGAACTCGAGGGATTTTGAACTTAGAACTTAAAGCCTAACCGTCTTTATCTAACAACAACAACAACAACACAACAACAACAACAACAACAACAACAACAATAATTGTAAAAGTCGGCATTACTTGGTACTGCACGCATATTGCGTAAAGTACTGTCTGTCCGAGTTCCTAGTTGTGACTTGACAAACAGTCCCGGTAGACACAATATGTTAAGTCAACAACCTCACGATATTGTATATTGTGCGACGTCAATAATCATAATAATGATGATGATGATGATGATGATGATGATGATGATGATAATAATAATAATAATAATAATAATAATAGGGCATACTGGGCTTCGTATATTTTACCCTAGTGTCACTTTGATGGCATGCAATGCCTCTGAATAATAATAATACTGATTTCAAATTTTGGCACATGGTTAGCAAGTTCGGATGATGTGTACGTCGGTTATATAGACTAAAGTATTCAACTGGCGCTCATTTTGTCGACCACGCAGGATAGAAGGCGAAATCGACCTCACAAAGAATATTACCAATAGTGATACCGACAGTGAGTAGATGTGATACCAATAGTAACTAGTGCGCTTGGAAATATTAGCACTCGACAACCAGCAGGGCTTCAAAAGATTGGCAAAAATGTAAAGACAGAACACCTACAAAAATCATCATTGCTTACAACTGCAAGTGTTCTCTGCGGCGTGTTAGAAGCATGATCAGTAAACAAGTATAACTCAGTCTTCTTCTTCTTCTTCTTCTTCTTCTTCTTCTTCTTCTTCTTCTTCTTCTTCTTCTTCTTCTTCCTCCTGCTCCTCCTTCTCCTCCTGCTCCTGCTCCTCCTACTCCTCCTGCCCCTCCTCCCTCCTTCTCTCCTTCT
>NC_042997.1:148613132-148643132 GCF_006345805.1 Octopus sinensis
TTCAGGAATGCTTATGGAATTTGCGTAGGCGTTATACTGAAAGGCATTAGTGACAAGGTTAAGGGGTAGAAGTGGAGAAGTAGAAGAAGAAGAAGATGACGATATATATATATATATATTTATATAAGATCAAAAGAAAAATTTTCTCATGGCTATATGCTGAAAAAAAAAAGGCCTTAAATCGTCTAACCACATACAATATTCTTCACTATAAATACACAGCGTGCTGAATCTAGGAACGCAAGCTAAGAGAATTTAAAAAAAAAAAATCATTATTCCCGAATCAGACCGATTTCTGCATTGATCCACAAGAATTATTCCTTCTTCAGCGAGAAACACGATGACAATAAATGGAACACACATATACCCACGCAAAAAGCAGATACAAAATCATAAGTACATCGAAGTGCCCCAAATATATCCAAACAGAAATTCTGTAGTAAGCCTAATCATACGTGTCGACGGCCAGGAAAACTCACGCAAAGTTCTTACCAGTCCCCAACTGAATCGTACTAAATATACTTCTAATATAAGGATAAATTTTTTCAAAACAATTCTATTAGTGGCCATCATAATGCCTTTCAAGGAAAAAATATAAACAATTATAAACAGGGGCAAAAGAAAAAAATTCCTAAGCGAATATGCTGAAAAATAGACATTAAACCATCTAACGACATACAATACTTTTCACTATAGATACACAGCGTGCTGAATCGAGGAAAGTAAGCTAACAGAATTTTTTTTTCATTCGTTATTCCCGAATCGGACTTATTCTGGATGAATCCACAAGGATTCGTCTACTCGTGTGCTGAGGCTTGCTATAGAATTTCTGTTTGGCTATATTTGGGCTACTCATATGTACTCATGATTTTGCATCTGATTTTTCAGTGGATGTATGTGAGTGTTCCATCTAACCTACAGAGTTGGTTCCTAGAGCAGTGGAAGAATGTTATTTTCTCGGGCGAGTAATCCTTTACCTTATTTCCGACAACCGACGGAGTGTACGTCTGGAGACAGCCAAAGGAAGCATTTGACCCAGACTGCCTTCTTCCAATTGTTAAAGAGGAACTGTAATGATCGGGAGGGAGGGCTATAACTTGGAGATCCGCCGGCCAAATGGTTTCCCTTCATGGCAGAATTAGTAATCAAGACTATTAAGCACTTTATCTGTTCAAATTCATCCTATGTTTGCCGAACTGTTTCCGGAGGGAAAAGCAATCTTTCAGGATGATAATTCACCAATTCACACAGTTAATGTTGCTACTGAATGGCACGAGGAATATTCTAGAGATATTGAGCACCTTATCTAGACAGTACAGTCCCCAGATCTCAATATTATTTACCATTTATGGTGCATTTTAGAAAAAAAAGTAAGGAATCGATATCCTCCACGATTATCACTACAAGAACTGGAGGTTGTTTTAGCTGAAGAATGGACAAAAATTCCTTTGGAAACAATTAAAACACATATGTATGGATTTGATGCATCAGAGTTAATCTTCTCTTTATAAAGTCTATGTTAAGTTAATGCCAGCTTCGGCCGGTGTATTGAGTAGGGGGTAACTAAGGTTTCGCAGTAGGTTGCTATACATTAATATGGATATGAACCCTTGTGTATTTGTAAATTTATTTATATGCGAATATCCATACCACGCAAGCTTAAATTCTACTAGAATGTGTGTGCATTATATATATATATATATATATATATATATATATATATATATATATATATATATATAATATATATTATTATATGTATTTATTATATATATCTCTCTATATCTATCTTATTATCTATCTATCTATCTATCTATTTCTATCTATCTATCTATTATCTATCTATCTATCTATTATCTATCATCTATCTATCTATCTATCTATCTATCATCTATCTATCTATCTATCTCTATCTATCTATCTATATATATATATCTATATATATATATTAAGGTATGTAGAAAAATACAACATGGACAAGAACGTATACTCATAGAAGGACGATACAATAAACATGGACAGACTTCGAAACCCCTCAGTCTTCATCAAGAACGGATCATCGTAGTAATTTCGGCTGATTAATCTGAGATTACTAGATCACGGCCACCCTCAAGAAAAACTAAGCTGGAAGCGTAGATTTCCTGGAAGAAGGATCGAATGCATACGAACACCAGGACAGCAAAAGGGACAGATATAAAAAAAAACAAAAAACAATAATGGAATACAGAAACATGAAATACAGAAGCTAACGGTGGGAAACAGCAAGTGTCTTACGATGATACAAGCAAACAAATTTTTCTCTGCGCATTGGAAACACACACACACGGGTTGGGAAAAATAATGGAAATACCTTAAAATTAAATATATATATATATATTGAGTGAGAGAAAATTAATTTTAATGATAAGTTTATTATAAAAACAACTTTATAGTAATCTTGTAGGTAAATCTTTCATTTTGAAGAGTATAAAGTATTCTTAAACAAGAAGGTTGTTGATAGTTACTTCAGTGTTTCGAAAAGCTAAACCATCCTCGCACTCCGATGCATTAGAGTTAATCTTCTCTTTATAAAGTGTATGTTGAGTTAATGCCAGCTTCGGCCATGTGTATTTGAGTGGGATGGTAATTAAGGTTTCGCAGTAGGTTGGTATACATATATATGGATATGAACCCTTGTGTATTTGTAAGTATTTATTTATATGCGAATATCCATACCACGCAAGCTTAAATTCTACTAGAAATGTGTGTGCATAATATATATATATATATATATACATAATATATATATATATATATATATATTATATATATATATATATATATATATATATATATATATATTTATATGTATATATTCATATCTCTCTCTCTCTCTCTCTCTCTCTCTCTCTCTCTCTATATATATATATATATTATATATATATATATATACATATATGTACACACACACACATATATATACATATATGTATATATATATATGTATGTATATATATATGTCTATGTATATGTATGTATATATATATATATATATATATATATATAATATATATATATATATACATACATACATACTCACGCACTCCCACACATTCGCTTATAATATATGCACATCGTCTTTGAACATTTTTACTGTTAAACGTTATTCCATCTTAAAGGAGATATGTGTTAATATTAGGTAACTTAGTGACAAGGTAGTTCTGTGTGACGTAACCAATTATTCGTTGTTAGTTTTCTATGGGTGTTGAAGACGGAATTCTCATTATTAATGTTAAACGAATTAGATAGTCTCCCAGTCTTAGTGTCTGCCTTGTACTGAAGATATTTTTTTCTTAGTGTGTATCTTTTCACAGATGCGCCACATACGCACATTTTCTCACAGTCTTTTCTACTATTTTCTTTTTTTTTTTTTTTTGCTTTGTCTTGACATATATTCCATACGTACCTCATGGTGGTCTGTTAACTCAAATTCCAATCCATTTCCGTCTTTCTCAATCTCTATCTCTGTATGTTACTCGCGATTCCAGTGAACAGCCCTCGGTCGTCTGCTTTTCGCATCTTGAAACTTCCTAATAAAGTTTTGAAGAGCTCTAGTCAACGGTAATGCATTTGATCTCAGTTAAAAACGAGCGGAGTCTAACACTTGACGACGAATAATTATCTAATTCATATTTTCAGCATCTGAGAACGGATAGACAGACACTCGAGCACATCCAAACAGATATAGATATATTTTTGTGCATCAATTTACGTACGCATGTATGCATATATGTTATATATATATATGTATGTATATATATATATATATATATATATATATATATATATATATATATATATATAATATATAATAATATATATACATATATATACATACATATATATATATATATATATATATATATATATATACACACATAGATACATACATACATATATGTATTATGTATGTATGTATGTATGTATGTATGTATTAAGAGCATGTAAGAGGTTACGGAATAGGATATCAGTTTTCTAATACATAAATCATTCTAGAACCTTTAGATACGGAGGTTATATAAGACATTACATACATCATTATACATGGGAGTGTGTGATGTTTTTTTTTCTCTGTGTGTATATGTGCGTGTATATTTTGGTTTAGAGAAAGGAGAAACGAAATGAGTGCAGTGCAAAATAATTCAAAGAAGAGACAACCGAAAATTCAGTTGTGGACTACGAATAGGGCGAGAACGATAGAAACGTTAATTTTCGGTAAAATGTGAAAACAGTTAGACATAAACAAATGAAACGACCAGAACAGAGTAAAAACAGAATCACCAGCACACATTTCTATTTATCATCGGTAGGATTCGGTTATCGCAGATTAACAACTGCATTGCCTGCTACAGTCTGTAGATTTATAGAAAAAATTTTGGTTAGTGTATTGAACAGTGTGGAGGCGCAATGGCCCAGTGGTTAGGGCTGCGGACTCGTGGTCGGAGGATCGCGGTTTCGATTCCCAGACCAGGCGTTGTGTGTGTTTATTGAGCGAAAACAACTAAAAGCTCCACAAGACTCCGGTAGGGGGTGGTGACGACCGTTGTGGTACTCTTTCGCCATAACTTTCTCTAACTCTCTCTTCCCGTTTCTTGAGTAACGCTGTGATGGACTGGTGTCTCGTCCAGCTGGGGGAAACACATACGCACAGAAACCGAGAAACCGGACCTATGAGCCTGGCTAAGCTTGAAAATGGTGACGTGTATCGTTTATCGTATTGAACAGTAAAGTTGTACAAGAAGACATTTTTGGGATCACGCAATACTTTCATAAGTACTTTCAAAAATTGTGGAAAGGATTCATAAAAATTACGTACGGTAACTACTGAAATCTGTCGAATTGTCAAAAATGGTAAAGAAGAAAATAATTCTTTCTGTTGATACATATGTTGCTCTGAAGTTCCCACGGACACACACACACACACATATATTTATGTGTATGTGTGTGTGTACACGTGTGTATAGTGCGTGTGCGCATGTGCGTGCATGCATCCGTGCGTGTATATGTGTGTGTCTGCGTGTATTTGTTCAGGTCTTTTGCGCGCGCCTATGGATAAACTCCCAAGTATAGAACCTTACTAGTAATTCAGCCTCTATAATTGTACGTTACAAAATCTAATGTGTTATTGCAAGAGTAGCTGTACTTTCCATAGCGTGTTGTCTTCTAAGTGAATGCTCTAGACAAGGAAATTTCAAGACATAGATTAGTGTTCTAGTATTCTTATAAAGACTAAACAGTTCTGAATATATTGCATTTATTAAGTTGTATGTAAAATCTATCACGCATTGTCCAGTTCTTTTATTATCAACAGTCACGGACTGGTAAGTAAACATAGAATTAATTGAGTAAATTGATTGAAAGCATGCTTATACAGTCATTAGTTTGCTTTCAAAAGTAAGAAAATGAAACTGTAGAGCACGCATTGAAGTGTTTTCAGATTCATGACGTTTGCTTTTACAATGATGTAAACTAAAGAGCAATCAAACAATTAATTAATGCAAGTAATTAAAATATTCAAAGAAAATAATTAAGAATTAGAAAACAGTAAGAAAACAAATACGTACTGAGTGACTCTGTATATGTTTTCGATATTTCTTTGTCAATATAATGTTATGAAGTGTCTGAACGTATTATAACCGTAAAAAATATATAATTCGAATACCACGAACATAACGGAAATATAGTAAACAATTCTATATTAAATATAATGATTTCTTAATTTCGATTAAACATTTTTCTGGTTCATCTCCATTAAAACAGATCACATTTATTTCATCATTATTCCGACATTCCCTGCTGATGTGTTCCATGATGCTTGGAATAAATGTTATTTGTTCGCAGTATTTTCTACTCCCATACACCTCCAGGCTAAAGTGCCTTTAAACAAGCGATTAAAAGATTCAACCTATTAAATTGTAAGTCAACACAGACCTAAGATAAATAAAAAAGCAATCAGAAGATAATTTCAAATGGTATATTTATTCATTGCATTGATACCATTAACGATACTCCTCAAACGTTCCAAATCCTACATACTTTCACAGACGATGAGTTATTCAAATATTATTGAAGATGTGAGTTATTTAAGTGCTATTCCAGTTTGTCTTCCAAAATAGCCGTTAAGGCCATGTGTGGCTTTCACGTAAAAGGAAATTATGAGATAACATTACTTGGTTACCTTAAGGGGCTCATATGTGATTCATATTTGCAATCATTCAGGTAAAAGAATAAACTTTGTTCGACGGAAGTCGTATGGAGCAAGAATTATAAGTAATAAGGGTATGTAATTAAAAATGGACAAAGTAGCGTTTATTGAACCCGCTATAATCAAATTAATTAAATTCATTAAAATGTAATTAGAGTTAGTGGAATTTAAACTAAAATCTCTTACAGGATTAACTAGCAGTGGGATGATTTTAGATTGTTACAAAGCAGATATCTGTCATTAACAATATATTAAATTAATTAAATATAAAAGAGTGATAGTTAAATAGATAGTGTCTTATATATTATGGCATGACAATAAGGTGAACCAAAAAGAAGTTTATATTTCGAAATTGCGTAATTATGTTCACAATTTACAGATATTTGTTTCGGGATATTACTTGCATACCCAAATATAATCATCATATTACCCGGCAGAAGTGACACAGCAAAGTTGCAGCAGATTACAGGAGTTCACACCGGAAATTTTGATATTGCAAATAATAGTAAATCAAACGAAGATAATTAAAATTTTCAACGCATGGGCAATACCAATATTGAAACAGTGTACAACATTACTTCGAGAAACTAAAAACAAATGAACTGAGGAGGTTTATCGAACAATAATCTAAATATGCGTATCGTTGTTAGGAATCTGTACCTATCAAGAAAATAGGGACAGAATGGAATATTTAATACAATATACACGGTACAGTTAACAATTATTGAATTCGAGATGTACGTTAACAAATTGAAGAAAAGCGTATTTACGCATCCAGGAAAATAAATACCAAATACAAGATAGCATTAAAACTTTTAGAATCAAAATAGGAAAATTAGATGTTGAAAAGCATCAAGAAAATATGTTACAGATATAATCTGACAGACAAGCGAAAGGCAAATGGAATAAATGGTCATCTCAGCTGAAATATGCAGATCTGATGAGAGAAACGAAATCCTGATTAATGATTATTGACGACAAAGAAGGGAAGACAACAATTATTGTTAATATATATAGAGAGAGAATATTCAGCAAGATTCTGACAATGGGGCAATTGTCAAAACAGATGGCATTCACTACCCTGTGGAATATAAATGTTGCTATATTACATATGCAGAAGACAGAGTCACAAAAACGTGAAGATCTGGAAATAGAGATTATAAAATGTGGATATTGAAAAAAGAAACTAATTAACATGACAATAACGAGGATTACATTGTCAATAAGAACTACGAAGGCTACCGCGACGATGATGATGATTATATATTGGAAATTGTAAGATAATTTTCTAATAAATATATAATCTTACTGCAGTATCTAAACATGCTGCCAGCGAAGTATAGAACTATTGTGCAATGAACAAATTTATATATTAAATATGTTCAGTTTAATACAAAAAGAGTATGCTTCCAGGGGACAGAAAATCGGGATGTGTATTCACTGAGAATCCTCGTTGCTGATTTGAAAAGGTGTTTTCGGTAGAGGAATATGTGAAGCGGCTATGAAAATAGGTAACGTGATTAGAGAAGCAGATGGCTTTGAAGCAATGATTAGAAAATTGGGAAAAAAATGTGAAAAGAAATATAACAAGCCTCTGTGAACTTTTAGTCGATCAAAATCGATACATATTTGACTTTAGAGGTGATTAAGGAGCACCACATCTAAATACACACGTAGACAACCTCTAGTGTTGATGAACTGAGAAAGCATTGCTCAAATTCAGATCTCTTAAGATTGAAAATAGGCAACTAAAATGCTATCCTATAACTTAGAAACCATTTAACAGTGTTGTTCACAGAAGATACATATATACCGTGCTAAAAGAATCACAATAGAAGTAATACAAACAGCAACTTTAAAGAAATATTGTAATTCCTGATAATATTGGAGGTATCGCCAGATATGCTTGTTTAGGAAATACTATAGTTATATACGTTGCTTGAATTTATTACTATAGGCTATCGGTGAAAAAGGAAAAGTTCTAAACAACAATTATACTAAGATTAATACTACCGCACCACCACCATTTCACGAAACGCATTTACTTCATGCAATATGATGGTTTGATCATATTCAAGGTTTGTTACGCGAATTGCTTATTTCTGGTGAATAGTACATTCTTAGGAGCGGAAACAAGTAGAAAAATGTTGAGAGAAGTTAGAAACTATCAACAAAATGCTGTTATCTTTATGGGGGAATAGCTTTCCCTGTTTGTTTTCCCTGATATATATGATACATTTAACGCTAATCTTAAACATATATAGGCGAGCGTTTATATTTTTAAGGTCACGCAGCTTAACGTAAATCAACGTCTCATACGGATGATTTGAATCTTTTCGCAAATAATGAAAACAAACAGAGCATGGATTTAGTGAATATATTGTGATGGAATTTGCGATAAACTCGTGTGCAGTTTTAAGAGGAGGGAAAACGAAGTGAGATTATCAGATAAGGATATCATACAACAAGGAGGAAAGTAAAAGTATTTGGGTAAAGCAGTAACATTTATGATAAAGGAAACAATACTTCGTAATACTTCATTTTGGAACATAGTTCTTTAGAAGTTAAAAACAGTAGTTAAGATTAAATGAAAATGCAATCCAGCAGCTATTTCCCGATCAGCCACATATATTGTTATGGTTTAACTACATTTTTCACATGTCGAGAAGATGACTGGATATCAGTTTTTGTGCATGATAATAACAATAATTATGTATTGTACTATTTCCATTTTAAGATGGAAATGTGTAATCTGTATAGGATTTTGATTCGATTCCTACGCGATTATGCAACAGTACAGAAGTTCCCTTGTTGATGGTTGGGGACGTTGTTAACACATGTTGGTCGATAGATATGCTCTGCAAAGAGTACCTGTCAAAGCCAATCAACGAGCATTACCAAGCATACACCTGGAATATTGAAATGTCAGGCAGGTTCCACGATATTGAATGATAGTAAAGGCAACAGTATTACGTTCGCGTAAATTTTCAAGTCGACTGACCATCGGGTAGTTACACAGTAGGCCCCATTTAAACAGCTAAATTAACAAAGAGTTGTATTTGCCGGAGCATCAACAAAACATGGATTGCAAATTTATTAGGCAGTAAGTGGCACAACCGTTTTCAACGATCGAAATACTTAACGTCTGTTCTTCTGACTTTACGTTCTGTGTTCAAATGCCACCGCGGTCCACATTGCATACATTCTTTCGAGGTCTATAAAATACAGTAACAATCAAATAGTAGTGGTGATGGTGTTGGTGGGTGTGGTGTTGGGGGACTCGACGTAATTGATTGAAACGCTCTGCCGAAAAAATTCAGGCCTTGTGCCCATACCAGGAATGATTATATACAGTATTTCTAGTCTCGTCTTGAAATAGAACGCTTTGGTAGATAGGAAATGGGAGTTTGCCAAAAGATTTATTTACTAATTAACAGCTTATTAACATTCGTTCTTCCCTGTTTTGAAGATTTGAATAGAAACTGATGGAAACTTATCAACATAAAAAAGAAGATATATAGGCGTAGGAGTGGCTGTGTGGTAAGTAACGTGACACCTTGGGTAAGTGTCTTCTACTGTAGCCCCGGGCCAACCAAAGCCTTGTGACTGGATTTGGTGAACGGAAGCTTGAGGAGGCCCGTCGTATATATGTATATGTGTATATGTGTGTCTATGTATATATTTGTGTCTGTGTTTGTCTCCCAATATCGCTTGACAACCGATGCTGGTGTGCTTACATCCCCGTAACTTAGCGGTTCGGCAAAAGAGACTGATAGAATAAGTTCTAGGCTTACAAAGAATAAGTCCTGGGGTCGATTTGCTCGACCAAAGACGGTGCTCCAGCATGGCCACAGTCAAATGACTGAAACAAGTAAAAGACTAAAAAGAGTAAGAATCATCCTACGCATTTTCTTTCTTTTCGTTTTTGTACAAATGTAAGAAATCTAGAATAGTTAATATGGGATCTTTTATTGTATCAATGCGGTATGGTTCCTCAATGTATAAACACGTGCATACACATACACAGACACTGACACACACACACACACACACTCATTCACACACACATAATTAAATAACACTCGGGTGCACTTATGCAAAGCTTGTTCAGAGTTATTGGATACCTGATATCATCAGTCAGTGAAAATGCGCACGTTACTATCATTAATCGCCGAAACCCAGCCTCCAAATACTGCAATTGGATCTGATACCTGTAATGTAGGATGTAATCGACAGTAATGAACTTTGCCGACTGAGCGCAGAAACAGAAAATCAAGTCATTAAATGCTGGATTAAGAAGTGTATTTACTTGGAAAAATGAGTATACAAATTAAAGAATGATATAATCCAATGTCTTCAGATGAAAAATAGAGGAATGATTTCAATATGGGTATTATCAAGTAATAATGCTTAATATTTCAAGTGTATGGGTTAGAGGATATTTTGAGCTATCCGTGATGTGAAACATCTTAAACAAGGCGGATATTCGCTTTCAACAAACGGAAAGTACAGCAGGCTATCTAGCTTGACGATATTCTTGTTAACCTGCTCAATGTGTCCTCTGGATGGCATATGACACTCGCACACAAACACACACACCACGTACACAAAAATACACACACGCACATATATAAGGGTAGAGTGGGCAACGGCAATGCTAGAAATACAGTCATAATTTATATACGGAATTAGCATGCTGATATAATGCAACTCGCTTGCTGTGGGCAGGTTATCTTCCCCTGTCAGTTCAAATAGAACACGTGCTTTATGTAGCGAAAGAGTTTATATCTGTTATATCTAGCAAAACTGGTGCTCACAGCACCCTTGGACACATTTAGTGACGGTGAATTATTTCATTTTTGGTTTAAAATTGCGTCTAGCCACCTTCATTATTTTATTATTTTCACTTTACCATATTGTGGAATCATCAAATGATTCCTATGATATTTTGTATATTACTGACAGGAGAGTATTCAAATTTACCATCTGTAAAGGAGTGAGAATTACAGAAGAGTATTAATTTCTATATGAAATTTGCATGCTAATCTAATGCAACTCGCTTCCTGTGGGGAGGTTGTTTTTCCCTGTCAGTTTAAATACAGTACATGCTTTATGTAGCTAAAGTGCCTATGACTTTTTTTAGCAATGCCCTTGGTCACATTTAGTGACGGTGAATTATTTCCTTTTTGGTTTAAAATTGCATCTAGCCACATTGAATATATATATATATAATATATATATATATATATATATATATGTGTGTGTGTGGTGTGTGTGTGTGTGTGTGTGTGTATAAAATCAAGGTGATTACATGCAATTTTAAACCAAAGAGGAAATAAATATCCTCTATACAGTGGAAACTGATTTTAAGATTAGGCTATTATATGCTGCACTGTAAGCGCCCAGTGCATCACATATTAAAATTTGGTGTACGACAAGAGTTGATATCTTTACACCAATGGTCTCTCCGCAGTCATCACTCAAAACGAACATGCATCTTCCGTGAAATTGCTGGCCTTCTGCCAAAATTTGAAATCAATAGTATAACTCATTCTTAGTAGCGTCTCTAAAAGATCGGATTGCTTGACTAAGATACAAAGCCTCTAAAGTAAGTCATTCCACTCTCTCAGAAACAGCACACGTCTTTTTTTTTATACTCTGTGTACAATCTTTCGCTGCATTATGGAATTAATACAAGTCTTAATCTGAATGCAAAGGGATTAAGTCGATTATCGACCCCAGTGCGTAACTGGTACTTAATTTATCGACCCCGAAAGAATGAAAGGCAAAGTCGACCTCGATGGAATTAGAACTCAGAACGTAGAGGTAGATGAAATACCAATTTCTTTACTACCCACAAGGGACTACACACAGAGGAGACAAACAAGGATAGACACACGGATTAAGTCGATTAAATCGACCCCAGTGCGTAACTGGTACTCATTTAATCGACCCCGAAAGGATGAAAGGCAAAGTAAACCTCGGCGGAATAAGAACTCAGAACGTAGCGGCAGACGAAATACCTATTTCTTTACTACCCACAAGGGGCTAAATACAGAGGGGACAAACAAGGACAGACAGACGGATTACGTCGATTATATCGACCCCAGTGCGTAACTGATACTCATTTAATCGACCCCGAAAAGATGAAAGGCAAAGTCGACCTCGGCGGAATTTGAACTCACAACGTAACGGCAGACGAAATACGGCTACGCATTTCGCCCGGCGTGCTAACAATTCTGCCAGCTCGCCGCCTTTTCTGAATACATTTCTATATATCTGAATGTATATCTGAATACAGTTCTATATATTTTTACCTTATTCAATCTTCTTGAGGGTTAAACGATTATCGCAACACCAACATGTTACATTAAAGCCAGAGAAGTGGCTGCAGCTTATTTGACAGCCTGTGAACACCCACATGTTAACTGTCAATGATGCAATTTTGAGCGAGTTTTGAAAACCAGCATGACCTACTGTGATGTTTTACTCTTAGTACTAGAACTATTTGTTTTATTCAGGCTATGGAGCATACTTAAGTCACCTAACTGTATAACATTTTGTGAGTATGATGTGTTATGCTGATTTATGTACACTATGCTTACGTTTAATTTTCAATTATATCGCTTCTATTCTATTCTGTTATTGTATATTTCAATTTCGACAATATTATCCAGTCTATCATAACGATCAGTAATCATAAAAAAAAACAGACCGCCAGTTCGCTGTCACCACCGAGTCGCAGTAAAACTTCTGCTTTAGTTTTAACGTTTAAAGTTTTTTTCTTTTCCGTTTCTATCTACAAGCAGGAGTGGTGCGCAGTAAATTACTAGTCGCCATTTTAATCTGAAACAAACAAACAAAAAAATCACGGTATATATACTTGCAGATTCGATCTTTACATCCAAAACGAGAAGCGCAAGAAAAAACATTTAAAACTAAATATTCAGATTTCATTGAAACTCCGTAGTAGTTCGCCGATAGTTCGCTCGCTTGTATTAATTAATCGCAAGTGTATTTATTATCCCCGCCTTAGTGAAGGCAGAGGTATTGTTTTCAGTCGTGATTGTTTGTTTGTTTGTCTGTGGACAAGTATCTCAAGAGCCGTTAAATGAATCCAAATGAAACTTTCAGGGATGTTTGGCTTCGCAACTGGCATGAACTGATTAGATTTTGACATCGATCCGGTATCGGACTACGATTCTGGATTATTTTTCCTGTTTTCTTTTTACTTAATTTTTGAGAGTGGTCTGGTTCATTTTTAGAATTTTGAGAGTAGTTGAGTTTATTTCAGATATTCTCATTTTTAAAATCATCTCTGGACGTTAGTGTTGCCTTGGTTGAGGTTTGCGCTCTCTGAGTGCTCTTGCTTATATATGTATTCATTTATTTCTTCCAACACGTTCTTTAGAAAGGAGTGTTCGGATCTTTTCGGTTTGAACGGCAGTTTTTTTCTAGCGGTGTCATATGAAATTGTCACCCATAATTATGACCCTAGTATCGATCTATTGCATTTCAATCTGTTTTAGGGTTAGGGTTAGGGTGGGGAAATGGTATATTTTTTTCTTCATAAATGTAAATAAACCCAATCTGTTTCTTAAACGAGGGACATATTCATACGGCAGAGAATGCTTTTTTTTTTACCTCAATTGAGGTCATTGATTGGTTTAAATTGCAGAAATTGAAGAAAAAAACGGCAAATATCTTACAAACTATATAATTTTCTCAATAAAGCCAAGAGAAAAGATATTTTATAAACACATTCTACCAGTATACGAAGTTTAAAATTTTTTAGTTACCTAGAAATTATGTTAAAAACTGCCGTTCAAACCGAAAAGATCCGAGTATTCTTCTGGACAATTGAAAAGGAAGTATTTTATACTCAGTAACTTATTAATTTCGTTCTTTTATCATTTATCACTTATTTTTTACCTGTTTTACTCATTGAATTATGGTAATTCTTGGGCATCGCATTGAAAGGTTTAGTCGAACAATTCGCTTCAGTGCATATTTCTAAAAGCTCGCTTCTTATATTTGATGCATCTTTCTCCTAACCACTAAATTACGGGGCTGTAAACAAACTACAACTTGTTATCAGGCGGTGGTGGAGACAAACAAATCACAAAGACACACATGTACTTAGATGCATAGATACATAGATACATAGATACATAGATACACACACATACACACGGGTTCAGGATTCACTTGAATCAGGTTCCTAAATAATAAAGCACCACAGTTTGAGTCTAAGAAACAGCATTTGTGTAGAAAAGAAAATTAGTGGGATATTTACGCACATATCGAAATACAGACGGATTAATATTCCAGTTGCTTAGAGGACCACCAATGCCTGATGGACTATACAATCAGTCTCAAGGTTGTACCTAGGAAGAAACACGGAACCATTTGCACTGCACTTAATCGACTCCAGATCCACACTAATTGCAGGTTCCGAGTAAGGTGAATAATGAACAAATGACAAAAGGTGAATATCGGTTCATTCACAACAGTTGTTTCAAAGGAATATTTTTATTGCTGAATAGAGTTATTACATCATGCTCAAAATAAACCTTTACTGCATGATATAGCAACTCTATTCATCAATATATATATATATATATATATATATATATATATATATATACAAAAAGCAATAAAGATTCAAGTTAATTTAAATGAATTTACTTGAATATGGTACCTAACTTAGATGCACCAAAAAAAACTATACTGTTTTAACAATACAGTAATGTGGGGTGATTATAAGCGAGAAAGAAGCAACAAGAATGGATAGGTTTTTAGTACAATCGTTTCATACAAGGACAGGCTTTATTAAAAGTTGTAAAAATTACAGCATATAAATGTGTCCCGTACTCATCAGCTAAAATACATGTGAGTTCTCTAGACATCCTAGTGGTTAAGGCTATACTCATGAAGTAATGAAGATAATTAAGTAATTACTTACTTACTTAATTATCTTCATTACTTCATGAGTATAGCCTTAACCACTAGGATGTCTAGAGAACTCACATGTATTTTAGCTGATGAGTACGGGACACATTTATATGCTGTAATTTTTACAACTTTTAATAAAGCCTGTCCTTGTATGAAACGATTGTACTAAAAACCTATCCATTCTTGTTGCTTCTTTCTCGCTTATATATATATATATATATATATATATATATATAATATATATATATATATATATATATGTATGTATGTGTGTGTGTGAGTATGCTAGCTTAAAAGCAACCCCATCGGGCGGCTTTTAAGCTAGCTCCTATGGAGGGCTCATCATTGGGCCATGAGCCCGATAATGACACTTCATCTATTGAGTACAGATTAAATTGACCAATATTTTTCAAGCAATGAACAATGTTCGTCAAGACAATGATGTAATATGTCGACTTCGAACTTATCGCAAAGCTTCGTGGTAAATAACATTTTTTGTCTTCCCATTCAGGAGTCAGAACAATATTTCTAACAATATCCAGCCTCTTTCTTTCTTTCTTTCTTTCTCTCTTTCTTTCTTTCTTTCTTTCTTTCTTTCTCTTTGTCTCATTCCTGTTGATTATATTCAACCATTACTATTACCAGAACCACCACCATCGCCACCGCCACCACAACTGCCATACACACACCATTAATACTTTTGACACCATTACCACCACCACCACCACCACCATCTTCACCATCACCAACACATTTGACTTTGCCTCCTTCCCTTCCACCACCATCACCAGAGTCTTTCCCATCCCTTTATATCACCGTCATGCTTGACCGCCTCAGCTACCACCATCACCACCATCATCACCGACGACTCCGCCTCTATCACAACTGTAGCTCATATTATTACTATCACCCCATTGCCATCTCAACTGTTTTACTACTAACGCCTTCTATGCTTACTATTACTCTCACCTCAGCAAGAGGAGTAAAAGTGTCATTGAATAATGAGAGAGGGGGTTCAAAGTGTGACACACTTATATACAGAAATTATAGATAGATATATGTATATGTACGTATATATATATGTGTCTATATATATATATATATATATATTATATATATATATACATACACAAAAACACACACACAGGCATGCACGCACACACACACACAAATATACAAGATATGTACGATGAGCTTCTTTCGGTTTCCGGTCTACGAAATCTACTCACAAGATTTGGTTTTGAATTTTATGTTATATATCCCTATACTTTAAAACTTTTATCTGTGAAAATTAGACGGTTTATATTTAAGGATTATAGCTGAATGGTATACCTGAAAACAAAACTTAACGACTAGTATTGTTAGCTATCATGAGTATAAATTTTGAAAAAGACAACAAATCAAAATAAAGAAAGAAAAACTAAAGAACATGCAAATTCAGTTAGAGAAGTGAACATTTTGCGGTTATTCGCTTTCTTTTTTTGTTTTCGTTTTACTGTATTTGGTTTTATATTATTAACATCGACGTTATAACAGTGTTATGTTAGTACAGGTTAATGTTATATCCTAAAACAATAATGAATCTCCTAAAATCGCATTCGTTATATTCAGCAAAATATAATATTAATATCAATTAACATTATTTACAATGAAGGAAGCCATAACATTAAATATAAAAGAGCTATCAAAACGATTGAAATCCCTATTACATAATTGATATTTAGTTTGTTGAAGTTGTGATGATGAAAGGCAATGTGAATCTCACCAACATTACTGCTGAAAAAGTTAATGAACTTAATTTGATACCACAAATTATCAATGTTCCGTTCTTACTTTTTTTTACATTGAAATCGCATTTCCCTCGGCTATTGAACTTTATATTCAATCTAATCGAAACATTTACAACATATCTGTAAAATCACTGGAACCGATTTCAAATATTAATGAAATGGTATTAAGTCCGTTCCCGCTTCAATGATACTATATCGATCATGGTAACTTGCATGCTGCATTGCTATATATATCTATGAATGAAAAATGGAAAACTATTCAATCATTGCTTGGAGCAAAATTTTACAGATTAATATCAAGCGTTATCTTACACAATTAGAAAAACTTGGAGAGAATTTAATGCTTAGCTCAACTCGAATAAATTCTAAACGATAAGAAATGTAATGATAGAACAAAAAAAAAAAGAAAACAAAAAATAGGAAGTTTTGAGTCTTTAAAAAATGTCATGCAAATGTCATTGAATGCCTAAATAAATGACATTTCGCCTCACGTAAACATCATGTTCTTATGAAACCTAAGACAAGGAGATTAATTAATGTAAATATCAGATATGCCCTATTTGTAAATGATTCATTGCGATAAGTATGTTTAAATACGTAATTACTTATATCTCTGTATTTACGTACGTATATACGTCTGTGTATATGCATCTACGCATGAATGTGCGTAAGTATGTAGCTATGTATAAATGGACATATCTATGTTTACCTACATATACATACAAATACACATACATATTCATACATACGTGTATATAACTATATCTATATCTATCTATCTATCTATCTATCTATCTATCTATCTATTATCTATCTATCTATCTATCTATCTATCTATATCTATCTATCTATCTATCTATATCTATCTATCTATATATATATATATATTATATATATATATATATATATAAAACGTTTTAGTAAAATATCTTTTAAAAGAGGACAATGACGGAATATGGAATTTCGATAGAAGCAATATACAAAGTAGAATATTCCACAACGACTGGCATTTATAAATTATTTCCTCATGGAGAATAATTCCATCGTTGTGAATTCCGTGATACTGACATTTTCTAAATTTCCAAAGACTTTAACCGTGAAAATGAAGTAAAATCCTTTTAAATGGCAAATAACTATCACGACTAAAACTTAAGATCCCTCCCTATTTCTCTTTTTCCTGCTTTATCTCTCACTACACACCCACCCCACACGTGTATATATATACATATACATATATATAGGTGTGTGTGCTTGTGCGTATGTGTCTACGTATGTGTGGTACGTGTTCATGTGTGTGTGTATGTGAATATACATACGTTGAGCGAAACATTAAATACTCTTGACGTTTTGGAATTGTCTATAGGTATCTTTGTCTGTCTATATGAATGTATGTATATATATATATATACATGCATGTACGTATGTAAACATGCATGTATATAGGTATGAATGTACGTGCGTATATATGTATGTGTGTATGTATGCATGTGTGTATGTATGAGATTCCACTTAGGTTTGTTATTTTCATGGAAATTTAACAATAGTAACGATACAACCACTAGAATAAAATTTCTTATAAAATTATTTTTACGTACCATTTCAAGTTTCGTTACACATAAAATTCTTAATGTTTGTGGTATCAAATTAAGCTCATGTACTTTACTATTTCAGTAATACATACTTACACAAAAGCGCGCGCACACACACACACACAAACACACACACACACACACACACACACACACACACTCACACACACACACACACACACACACACACACACACACACACACACACACACACCCACGTTCATATTGAACCACTGTCGCAATTGCAACGGATTTTTAAAACACTCTGAAAGCGATGCTGGATTCAATAATTCAAGAATTTATCATGTACATACTGAGGAGTGGCTGTGTGGTAAGTAGTTTGCTTACCAACAACATGGGTCCGTGTTCAGTCCACTGCATGGCACCTTGAGCTAGTGTCTTCTAATATAGCCTCGGACCGACCAAAGCCTTGTGAGCGGATTTGGTAGACGGAAACTGAAAGAAGCCCGTCGTATATATATGTATATATATATATATATATATATATATATATATATATGTATTATATGTGTTGTGTGTGTGTGTGTGTGTATGTGTGTGTGTGTGTGTATGCATGTGTGTCTGTGTTTGTTCCCCCCAACATCACTTGACAATCGATGGTGGTGTGTTTACGTCCTCGTAACTTAGTGTTTCGGCAAAAGAGACCAATAGAATAAGTACTAGGTTTACAAAGAATAAGTTCTGGGGTCGATTTGCTCAAGGCGGTGCTCCAGCATGGCCACAGTCAAATGACTGAAACAAGAAAAAGAGTAAAAGTAAAAGAGACATCTAATAAAATTTTATTCATATTTGTTGTCCATATTCATGCTTTGGGAAAACCTATTATTTTCCCTATATCATTTTTGATTTAATTATGGAAATGATTATATCAGCTGGTATTTCACATGACTTTACTTACGTCAGTAGTAGCCGATTTAAGGCAACGGTTGTGCGTATTAAGCTTATTGAGACGGAAACATTTGGCAAAAACTCTCCTCCAGTCTTCAGAAAATGAATCACAAAAATGGGGCTTTCTTTCCTAATATGCAAGTAAAGTATAGAGAAAGCTTTATGTTTGAGATTACCAACTATTCTAATGAGGTTTCGGCCGCATTTTCGACTAGTCTTTTGTTTGACTTTCATTTACTGTGAAGATAGTTTCAAAAACTGAAGAATTTATTTTATATACGACGCTGAAAAGTACCTGCATTTAAGGGTTTGGCGAAAGGCCTGGTTGGTGGCCCAAACTTCCGTGATGTTTTACAGGCCTCAGAAAAAAATGAAGGACCGCTGCAATAAGTGTTTGAATCTGAGTGGGGTATATGTTCAATAAAATCATAATTAAGTGAGCCTCCTGCATTATCTTTTACTCGAAGCCGGAAATATTTCAGCACCCACTCATATATATTTGTGTGTGTGTGTGTGTGTGTGTGTGTGTGTACATCGTCTGATAATTTTAATTTATTTAGGCATACTTAAATAAAACATGTACTTTATATCAGCAAAGCGCACACTTGAATGTGTACTAAACATATCATGTGTTATACAAATATTAAAGGGAAAGAGATGAAGCAAATATAGTGTGGCTGTCAGTATTGGTTTTCAAGTAGTATATGCTTAAGCTAAATGTAACTCACTTCGACATTGCCTGCATCATTTCGTGACAATCCTATGTTGTTAGTCAGGCGAAAGAACGATTGGACCATCTGTTGTATATAGCAATGATAATAAAAGTATTTGACGTCAATCTTCACAGATGAGCAGCAAAGAAGATTTTACCTCCTTTGGAGATAGGAAATGGGCGCCAACACTAATGTCAGGCATTTATTCGCTCTGTTAAATAAGCCTTTTCCCCTCGAGTTTTAGAGGTCAAATTTGGCAGAGTATGGAACAGATTTTTGCGTTTATATATTGAAATAATCATATTTGAGCTGTATTACACACACAGACTGAAACATATAATTTCTCAAAAATTGTTAGAACTATTGTTTGGTAAATGAAAAAATAATAAGAAACGAATAAAAAAGAGCACTATCTAAAAAATTTGAAGAATTACCCTTGAAATTTCTAATTACATATTCATAAAAGAATTTAAAGGCTGTTGTCATATTTTACGTGGCTGTTGTATGCAGCGCAAATGTTACAATATTTTAACCACAGGAAAACATCTTCTCCCGCTGGCTAACGACACAACCCGTGTCTGTTTTATTGTAAACAAAGGTTGTGTGTCATTAGCCAGCGGGAAAAGATGTTTCCCTGTGATTAAAATATAGTAACATTTGTTCTGCATAAAACAGCCACGTAAGATGTGCCAACAGCCTTTACTATTTAGTAATGTGAATCTCTCTCAGAGATTTAAACCAGCTATTTTAGCTTGTTAAATTACTATAGATTTGTTATTTATAGCGAACTGATATTTAGAGTACCTTATTTAGCGAACTGATATTTCAGTAACCTTATATGATGTTAACCATCGGTGCATCTGAAATGACTTATTTATTTATGATCCATTTTTTGATCGGGGCTGTGTGTCAAAAAGCTTGCTTCTCAAATACAGGGTTGAAGGTTCAGTCCCACTGCATCGCAACTTGGACAGGAGTCTTTTCGTATAATCTCGAGCTCACCAATGCCTTATGAGTGGATTTGGTGAACGGAAACTAAAAGAAGACCCTCGCATATATATATATATATATATATATATTATATTATATATATATATATATGTATATATATATATATATATATATCCACGGTGTTGGATTCAATCTCACTGCGTGACACCTTCGGCAGGTGTCTCCCACAATAGTCTCGGGCCGACCAAAGCCTTGCGAGTGGATATGGTGGACGGAATATAAAAGAAGACCATCGTATATATATATGTTTGTAAATATGAAAGTAATAAATTAAAATAATTTATTACCAGTGATGAGCAAATATGATTAAAATTCATAAGACATAACATATTTAAAAAAATATAAGTGTGTATAAAATATTTTTAAACACAAAGAGGAGATCCTTAAAACGTCTCCATACATGCTAAAAAGTGCGTTTAAAACCCAAACTACTAAAAAAGAATTCATTGGGCACGCTGTTATAACACTAGAACGAACAAAAAAATGAATTAGATAATCCCGAACTCGAGTTTCACTATTAATTGACAAATAAAGTAATTTGGAATCTGGAGATCATCAGCGAGATCGCTAATTAATGAATAATTATGAAGTTGCAATTATTTACCGAAAACACGTGCTCAAGACTGCTACATATGGATTCGAACTTAGGATTCGAGCGTAAACATATAGTCAGGAGTAAATAAATTTAAGGCTGTATCCTATACGTCCTCAGAATTATAAATATTTCTATCGTTAGTATGAGGGTAATAAATTAAAATAATTTATTACCAGTAGTTAGCATGTTTAAATAAAAGTATCATGAATTCATTTTTTTCATGGTTTGGGCTTTAACTGTCCTTTTTAGCATGTAAGGAAACCTGTCAAAAGTCTCCTTTCTGTATATAAAAATATTTTATACACCCATTTTTTTCAAAAAATATGTTATGTCTTATGACATTTATTTATGCATGCTAACCACTGGTAATAAATTATTTTCATTACCCTCTTATTTATGATGGTAATATTTGTTATTCCGAGGCTATATAGTTCCCACAGTTTTGAATCTACTTACTCCTGGATTATGTTAACACTCGCGTAATAAGTCCAAATCCATAATGGATATAGATGTAGCTGTCTTGCGCACGTATTTGCGATACGTATTTTCAACTACATAATTATTCATTAATTACCGATCGAGTTGATGATCTACAGATTCCAAATTAGTTTTTTTGGTAGTTAATAGTGAAACTCGAGTTCGCGATTATTTGATTCATTTTTTGCTCGTTCTAGTGTTATAAGAGAGTGCCTCATGAATTCTTTTTTTCGTGTTTTGGGTTTTAACTGCCCTTTATAGCATATAGTGAGACCTGTCAAGGGTCTCTTCTCTGTGTTTAAAAATATATTATACACTCTTATATTTTTTAAATATGTATATGTTTGTGCGTCTATCTTTGTCCCCACCTCGCTTGACAAGCGATGTTGATGTGTTTACGTCCCCTGTAACTTAGCAGTTTGGCAAAAGACACCGATAGAATAAATACTTGGTTTACTAAGAATAAGCCCTGGGGTCAATTTCTTCGACTAAAGGCGGTGCTCCAACATAGCCGCAGTCAAATGACTGAAACAAGCAAAAGAATATACAGTGGTCTTCTGAATTAAATGACGTTATACCACAAGAGCTATGAGTAGAAAATGGATCTTGAAGCAGACAACATCTCCAACAGACACACATATGCACAAACACATACACGAACAAAACGCGCGCCCAGCCATGTGCAAACACATATAGTTGCATTTCAGAAGATTAAGATATTAAGGAAAAATTCAATGTGTGATGTTGTCAACTGTGACAGGATGTCAAAATTTCAATCGATTTAAACCCACGAAACTTCATGTGATATGTGCCAAGCATTTGTCACTACAATCGACTACTTTCCGTTTCCGCGCAGAAACCAGACAATACAGTACAGTCTTTCAAATAATCTGAAGCATGAAAAGCAACTCTATGTATACATACATCGGTACACATCGTTTATCCCTGTCAATATTCGTTAAATGATGAGGTGCGTTGTCAAAGCACATACTATAACGACTTCTTTTCGTTCAGACTAATAAGTTGTTGAATATACAGTAAACTAGGTACACCAACCTACCTAATGTAAACTATACCATAAGCTGTCCTCTGTAGGGAAATTTACTAATGCTGACAAGATGTAAAATCTCTGATCTGTTAACTATTGAAGATTCTGATTGATAAAATATCACTAAATTTGTTGCTAGACTTAGACTACACTTTCGGGTACCACAGAAAAATATGACATGGTATGTTTTCAATCACAGGATTTGGAGTATAATGCGACCAACGATTCAGATGCACCAAAACCGTGCATTTCGTCCATTAATTTGAGTGCCTAACATAGGTTGATAATACTTTTTCTTCATTATGTTAGAGGGATCTTCCCTATAATACACTCATACACACACACACATATATGTATGTATGTATGTATGTATGTATGTATGTATGTATGTATGTATGTTAATTTATGTTTTTAGGTTCAGTTATCATAAAATCAATTTTTGATTTATTATTCTTATATAAGACTGTTGTTGTCAGTGCCTGGTAAGTTTCAGCCGGCTGACACATCGTCCGAAGTCACTTTCAACAACATTCTTATATATGAATAATACATATACGTAAATATACAGCTATCTATCTATCTATCTATCTATCTATCTATCTATCTATCTATCTATCTATCTATCTATCTATCTATCTATCTATCTATCTATCTATCTATCTATCTATCTATTTATCTATCTATCTATCTTTATGTATGTATGTATGTAGGTAGGTACGTATATTTATGTATGTATATATATATATATATAAAATAAAACAGGAAAATGTAAACAGTTTACATACTTTAAATATATTTTAAATGGAATAGTATTGTGATTGTCAACCGATTTCACTTTCGTTAATCCTGTTATTGACAGTGTTGTAATTTCGTTCCTTCTTAAGAAGGGTTTAATCTGAACTCTTGTATGAAAGTTGGTGAATGATTCAACAAATACAAAACTCTAAGCGGTGGTAATTTTCTACTTGTTGATTCTATTGATTTGAATTTAAATCAGTAGGGCATGTTGTGGCGGTCTAGGTTGCTATTAATGCCTAATGAGGAAGACAATTTGCGTAATACGGTATATATCAATTGCTTGCAAGCACACGGTATTTCATATTGCGACCGTAATATACTAGCACATATCTTAAAGGTTTACAATTGAAATTATATCTTACTTTTTTGTTAGCAGTGCGGCATTCTCATTTTTCTGCTTATCATTATAGATTTTCTATATAAAACAGAGCCAGCAAGACAAGTTACGAGGTGCGTCTGTATGCGTATTTGTGCGTGCGTGCATGCAAGCGTATCTTGTTTGTGTACGCATAAGATGCAACATCTCAGAGAGAAACTGCATTTTTGCCATTCGCCTTGTTCTGCTAAACCATTGTAAACGATTTGTGTAAATCTTTGTTTATATATATACGTGTGTGTTCGTGTATATATGTATGTATGTCAGGTCACTTTTGAGTGCTACTGGTAAGATGTAGCCCAGTGCAACCTGTTGCATGATCGGGTCGTTGGCGATTAAACCGGCAACCCCACCAAGCTTGCTTGGTGAGAAGGGTGTTTATTGGACACTCTGCGAGATGAAAAACAAAACCCGTCAAAGGGTGGATGAACTCTTGAGAGGCAAGGGCCATCCAATAAATGTCTTAAGGCTGTATCATGCGCAGGGACATAGAAATAATCGGACTGAATACCCGATCGCGCGGTTAAACCATTGGGAGTAAAGGACTCCTAGCCTTTCTTAGGGCATCCTTCTAGGAGAAGGTAACTCAGGTAACTGGGATAACTCCGACATAAAACCTGTGACTCAGTGGTTACCGATGATGTAGACTTGTTCTTCTTTACAGATTAAGGCTGCTGTTGCTTAGTGAGTGAGATTGACTCACTGCACAGCCTTTCCTCACTTTAAAAAAAATCTTCTTGCACAGGCATTGCACGATAACGACATTGATTAAGCTTCGAGCAATGGCCATACTCGATAATGAGGGGGCAGCCACCATGTATGTATGTATGTATGTATGTATGTATGTATGTATGTATGTATGTATGTATTTTTGTTGTTTGTATGTATGTATGTATGCATGTATGTATGTGATCTCTTGAGCACCACCAGCAAAAAAAATTTTTTCCTCTGTCTTCCCTTCTCGGGATCTTTCCTTCTCCTTTGTTTCCGACGAAGAGCTCCGCTCGAAACGTTAAACCCGCCTTCCCTTCTTTCCTGAGCGTCAAATAATACTTTAATTGTTCCACGTCCTCGCGTTGCTGTGTTTTCTTCTGTGTTTCCTTGTTTGGATTAACTATATATATATATATATATATATATATTATATATATAATATATATATATATATATATATATATAATATATATATATATATATATGCGTATACATAGATTTGAAATAGCTTTGGATAAGATTTGAGGTAGAAAGTACACGAACACATAAACAACATTGACCCTTATATGTATTTTATTCAACGTTTTGTTTGACTCCATATAAATAATCCCTGCTTAGCCATTTTTGCTTAAAAACAGACACAAAGACATACACGCACATGCACACCTACTTGCATACATGCGTATATACTTGCATACATATGTACATACACACACGCACGCGCGCACAGACATATACACATATATGCAAATGTGTGGAGACCTACACAACATTGTTATTTATAAGTGAAAAATTTATTCAGAATTGAGTAGACATGTGTCACAACTCAGAGTTTTTTTTTATCGTGTATGTGTCTCCACACGCACATACACGAGCAAGACATATATATGTCTGTATGTGTGAAAGTTGTTTTGTGTATATGCGTATGTGATTGAGTGTCTCTCTATATGCATATGAGAATGAATTTATATATGTATACATACCCATGAATGGCTGTCGTTCTTTGTTTAAGGGAATATTCAGGAAATGGAAGTATTTATTATTTTGTCTTGTTGAGTATTCATATATTACTTCAATTTTATTTTCTACCCTATTGAAACTTCAGGATAATAAAAATACCGGTATCTTCCTTTCTGTATTTTCAATTTTCTTCTCCTCATCATGCAGTATATTACTCTTCTACATTAATTCTCCAAATATCCAACTGTGTTTTCTGTTTGTTTCAACTCTGTATAAATCTTTATTTAGCAATAAGGTAGCGTCTTAACCTGAATAAAAAAGCTATCAAACTATTTTATTGTATTTTCCTTGTATTTTCCTTTACAAAACTAGGGTCTAACATTCTTTTCTTGATCACTTGCTATTTCTTTATTGACATCAACTAGTTTTATGCTGACTTAATCTTTTGAAACGCTGCATCTCAAAATTTCATTCGATGCTGATCTATGCCTCGGCCACGTGACATTTGCATGCAATCATACTAATTTAATTGCCGTGCTCTTGACATAACCAAATTGATAGTGTTCGCTGTTCACCCTGAATGTAATTAGAGTTTGATTTATGATATGGCTTTAAATATTTTTTTCTCCGTAGAAATAATAGAAATCTCTGCAGTTTTAGAAAGCAGTAGATTTTGATGAATTATCTCCTTTGAAGTGAATAAGTTCGTTTCTTCTCTCGAAATAAACTTGCCCTGTAGCACTTTACTGCAAACTGAATTAAGATTTAAGAACTTGATTAGTGTGTGGTATTAAAATACCTGTCTTCTTCCACACAGTGTAGGAAATAATAAACCGATATATTTTTTATCCCATGAAATTCTACCTTGTTAAAAGTAAACGATGTATTACATAAAAAATACCACTAAAGACTATGAATAAACAAAATATGGGCGTTTCAGAGCCAGAATTGTTTTGATAAATTTTTAACCAAGGCTGAGTTAAGCTGGGTTTGAGCAACAGCAAGAGCATCCTTCTGATTGTGTATCACATGAAACCAAGCTGGCCAGCTGTCTATACACATAACACATTGAAAGTTTATCTCTAGAGTATAATTCAATACACACCAAAACAAGTGCTAACGGTTTTCTTTTCCTTTGTTTATACTCTTTCAGTAGTTGCAAGGATAGTGAATATAAATCATATAACGCTGAAATGTTTAGGTATACGTTTCTCTATTTCTTTTTCGTCTCCCATTTTCCTACATGCAATACGTACAGGAAAAAAACATACACGTGCACGCACATGTATCTAACTATCAAAACACACATACACAAACACACGCACATATACATATGCGCGAACACACGCACACACACACACACACACACACATACACACACATATATATACACGGCGTTCGGGCTTAAATTTTTGAAGTCCTTTTTATGTAATTTTTTTCGTCGGTAAACAGTCAACAGCGTTGGAGAGTATCAAAGGTAAAATTGTTATTCATAAAACTTAGTTGTAGAACACTGCAAAAGAGTTACCTGGATGATGATGATTTATGCTCAGCATCAAAATACTAGCAACACGACTACTGTTCAATGCTTTGTAAAAAATCTAAAGGCAGCGGATCGTATCATGGACAGCTAAAACAGTGACTACAACACTACGGCCAGCAGGAAGAGACACAACAGGCGTTCTAGTTGCGTTTCCATGCAAAACTTCATCTCCCATATCTTTGAATATGGGTTTCTGCTCAATTCAGAGGGCTATAAAGCTGCTGGAAACATTAGTCAAACACTAACTCGAGACAGTTGCTGTTACAGGATCATATGTGTGGCAATAGAAATCGGCTAGGTGAGATACCGCCAAAAACTGTGAAATGTAGTTGTCGAAAGATTTCTACGACATCGCCAGATTTAATATGTGACTCACGATTTCGCTTAATAGTGATCTCATGTTTCAATACGCATGGGATGCAGTTGAGAAATACATCAATACCTCTACCTAAAACACCACGGTCAAGCTGATATTCAACATCAAAGAGATGTTCTTAGACCTTCCCAGCATCACTTACTTATATATAACACAGAGGCCTAACACAGATACATAGCTCCAACTTCGGCATTAAGGTAATAATGTCGACTCACTTTGCAGATTCGTTAAAAAAATACGAGTTTAAAATAGGTTCCAAGACCTGGAGAAAGGAAACGTAAGTTCCTGCACAGTTTCTGTCATTCTTTTCTTAATAGGAATAGATGTCTTTATGGCCACTGCTGAGAAAAAGGTTGATGCGCCAACAGTGGAGTCCTGTACCTGAAGACATCTTTTAGTTTCCTGCATGATCTCACGGTAACAGCCACAATCCGTATAGAGGTAAAACGGTTGTTGATTGCTTGACCACGCAGAAACACGAGCGAGAATGAAGTTTAAGTCGAAAAGATCTAGGAAAATGTTGATCAGGAAATGCATATCACAAATGAGATCGAGTTACACGTACAGCAAGTGAGTGGAATTAGATCCATCGCAGCTGTGGTTTCGTGTGTAAAGTGACAGCTAAAATAGTTTCTTGCTGGTTATATACTAACATACAGGAGCTACAGTGGAAACTTGGAGGGGAAGAAGAGTGATTTGACCACCACTGCCGGACAATCCAGGAAAGGGTGTTAGGTTCAGTTTAGGAAGTAACGATAATCGTTGAACATCGGTTGATTACATCGATTCCGTCTGATCAAGATTATTTTTATGAAAAGCAAAGATAAAAGAAATATATTTAGTTGTAACCAATCTCTCCCTTCAGCTCTCAGGAATATGTAAGTAAATTATTTTCAATAAAATGCAATATATTGCACTCAATTAGTACGTTATAGTGGAGTAGAGATCTGTGGTAATCAAAGCTGATGAAATAATATTTAACAAAATACTCTTAACGCTGTACGCGTGTGAAAGATAGAGAGTGGCGAGAGGGAGAGAGAGAGCAGTTACTCTTTTCAGTTAGTACTGTCATTTTGCTGGAAGCAATGAAATTCTGTGTCGACCTGTGCGGGATTTAATCTCAATGAACAACGAAAGCTAAATAGCACAAAGTCTTTTTGTCCAACACTGTAGTGCTTCTGCCAATTCACCAGTCTCCCGTTGAAAAATATTCATTACATAAAAGAGACGAGACCAATAAAGAGGATGCAGGAGAAAAATAAGAAATATAGCGATACACCATATCTAGTAATGATTATTATACTCAATGTATGAGCGATTCTCCCAGTTAACCATACCTCAGTGGAGCTATAATATAACAAACAAGGAAAGCAATGTAGATGATGGTGAATAAAATTGAGAACTATCGTTACACACCATTTCTAATAATAGTAATTATGATATTAACAGTAATAAATTATAGTGATAAATTACATAAATATTATCATTTGTTTATCTAGTTAACCAGCTTCATTATTGGTTCAATACATTTACCGCTAGTACTATCTTAATCAGGAATATTCGAACAGATCTCGCCGAAGTTTTAGTATTACAAATACAGAATATTATTTAGAGTTACTGTGATATATGCTAATAATAAATTAGCTTCAGTATTTTAAAAATAGAACAAATATTTTCTTTCTTCATCTTGTATATTTTCATATGTAATGTGATATAAAACAATAAAAATATATATCGGATAATCTACGGGAAAAACAATGCAAGATAGAAAGACATTCCCTACTACAACACCCATTACCAAAGTGAAAACAGTAAGGCAGCAGGAAGTCATACTTTTCTTTCATTGCAAGTTGTTCAGTAAGGAAGTATCACAGGTCACTCAGTGGGGAGTGAAGTCAGATA
>NC_042997.1:148648132-148650632 GCF_006345805.1 Octopus sinensis
GGAGAATGGGATATATCAAATATATCGACCGCAGTACTCGACTGCTACTTATTTTATCGACCACAAAATGATGAAAGCCAAAGTCAACCCTGACCGCATTTGAAAATTGAACTTAGAAAAAAAGAACGAAATGCCGCTAAGTATTTTGCCAGGAACGCTAACCATTCTGCCAGCTTGTCGTCCTATTTCCTGTTAATATTATCATGATTATTAAGACGGTGAGCTATCAGAATTGTTTGAACTCAGAACATAGAGACGTCCGTCTTTATGTTCTGAGTTCAAATTTCGCTGACTTTCAACTTTTCTTTCATTCTTTAGGGATAGAAGTAATAACTACCAGTTGAGAACTGGAGTCAATATGATCGACTAACCTCTCCTTCGAAATTGCTGGCCTTGTGCCAAAATTTGATACCAATATGATCATGAGTATTATTCTCTTCAAATAGAAAAGATATATAGCGATGCTTAACCTTATGGTGGAATGCAGAATGTTTCTCTTCAAGTTGTTTGCTGAGAATAGAGTAACCCTGAATTTCTGGTTCGTATGGGTGGTCATCAAGAATTAAGAGTTGCTGCGGGGTCCACGAACGATCTGAAGTAAGCCTTCCACTTTATTTTGTATCACATGATAAATTTATGTTTTTCTGCAATTGCTAAGGTAGTTGAGTCATCATACGGCACACGAAGGCAGATTGCACTGCCACTATACCTCTTACTTCTTCTTTTCTTTTGCCTACCAACGTTACTGTTTGTTTTAATGTATTTGGACGGCTGACACGCGGAGAAAATAATTGAAATGATTAATTTTTAACAGAAATATATGCAATCTTTCTGTAGTGTAGTCGATCAGTTATTTCACAGAAAACGATATATTCGTGATTGGTATCGTGTCTGCTTTCCTTTTTGTCCTCAGAATTGTGATCTCTCTTTCTTGATGACTATCATATTTACTTTTTCTATCTCTCTCTATATATACATATTTGCGTGTCTACATATGTATTTATGCGACTTTCATTCGAGTTTGTCACTCAAGTTTGATTTATTTTGAAAACACGTTCACATGGAATTCATTGACAATTTTCCTCAAAAGTATGCATGTCATCTTTTCACCTTGTGCGGAAGAGTTAACAAAATTTTTAAAACGAATTGTTAAGACGAACGTCACTGTGAAATATAAGTTACTCTCCACCAAGCCCAGGAAAACTTGTTGCACAAACCTAAACGCTTACACTACGCAAACCTCCGGCTACAATCAACTTTCTGTCTGAATTCGCTCCGCATATCTGCTCAGCACGCATAACATACAAAGAAAGAAACCGATCAATTGCCTTACTTTTTGACGTGAGGTCACTTTCTCCTGACGTCTCCCTTTTCTTCACAACACCTTGTCATCCTATTTCAATATGTAATACGTACTAAAGATCCTAAATTAACAATATTAACTAAAACATACGCTGTCTTTGTCTAAGAATAAATAGTATAGCCAAATGTAATACAATGCATTAAAATTTAATGCTTGAATTATTGTGAAAATATTCCTGCCTTAGAATTTAATGTGATATGGTATGCTGAGAACTGTGACTACATCACACTATAATCCCACTGAACTTAAGGTATCGTCTTACTCTATATTTCACTACATTATTATAACTTAAGATGGCATTGTCAAAATATTCAAATTTATGTATATGTTTAGGCAATGCATTAAATTAATGCAGGCAATAGTTTTCATAAATAATTCTCCAATGAGATTATTATTGGAATCTCTTTCTTGTAGATGAATTGCAGCTGCCTATATCCCTGCAAATTAAATCTTGAGTTTGCCTGAAGTTCAAAGAGCATTTCATGCAACACTCTGTGGCTAGATTCGTTCAATTGAAATCTGTTATGGGATTTGAAGTGATTTTAAACTCTCTTTGTAGATTTCAACGAAATTATATCACGTTTCATTGAAGAGTCCTTCAAATATTTTCAAGCATAAGATTTTGAAGAAACATATTTATGTTCTCTATTGTTATATATCGCTAGAAGACATATTTTTGAGACATAAAATATTCACATTGTATCAACTGTTACAGAAATTACTTTATATTTCCCTGTTGGGAAATTTTAAGATCTTTTGTTAACATTTTGAAGAATAAGCATTTGTATTCTATTTCCTGTATTTCATTTTAGCTTTAACCTAGCAGCAATATTCTGCGTGGAAATATATATGTGTCACAAGTAATTACTTTTCTAATTCCAAAGCTATTCTATCCGTATATACTGATAAAGTTTGCTTTAACATTAATATATTTCACACGACTGACTATTTTATAATCAATTAATAATTGAATTCAGAAATACCTACATATATATGCACGGATACATAACACCCACCCATACCATCGCAAAGTATTACAGACACACACATGCACACACCCACGCATACATACATATATACATGCACATACACGCATATGTGACTGCGTTTGTAACGTTTGCGATTTTCTTTCTCCGT
>NC_042997.1:148655632-148665632 GCF_006345805.1 Octopus sinensis
TGTGTCGAGTGAGGGTGACATCATGCCGCCCCACAACTTGAATAGAGCATTAGGCTTTGTAATGCTATCTGGAGACTGTTGTCAAATCTTGGCTGGAGAGGGTTGCTGTTGGAAGTAATGTGTGGTTTCAGGATTTGGTTCCTTTCTACACTCGCGGAAAGAGTGAGAAGTAGTTGTCGGAGAATTTCTACGATTTAATCCACTCCGATTTATGTCCTAACTCCCCTGATTTTAACCTTATGGTTAAACCAAAGTTTGTAAGATACTTGTATAATATTTAATTTCAACCAGTCATTGACGTCTATTGAGTTAAAAAGGTATGGTTGAGAAAGATATCAACCGTTTTGCCTGTAACCCAAAGTCCGCTGATAGCCAAGAGCAAGGAGGAGTTCAAATATCTTCCCAAAAAGATAGCGAAGAAAGCATGCGCAGGTTTAGAATCCGTGTTGAGGCTGTAGTAGAAGCAGATAACGGCTTCTTTCCTAACCGTAATCTAGATGATATTTTTTTGATTTTTAAAAACACTTATAGTCTTCATTAGGATATTGTGCTTACTTTTCCTTTAACGTAAACTAATTGAACCTAAACACCCTGCATACATACATAAAACAAACATACATATATGTATGTATATGTATATCTATCTATCTATCATCTATCTATCTATCTATCTATCTATCTATCTATCTATCTATCTATCTATCTATCTCTCTCTCTCTCTCTCTCTCTCTCTCTCTTTCTCTCTCTTTATGTATGTATATATGTGTGTGTGTGTGTGTGTATATATATATGTATGTATGCTAGTATGTAATGTATGTATAAGTGGGTGCTATGATTGCTGGTACTTTGTGTTTTTCCTCTCACCTTTAAGTAGGAAGTATGAGTAAAAGAATTTTGTATGAAATTGATTTCAGGTCTCCCTACCTATTTCGTGACGTGCCAAAATATGGGAGTGTCAGACAGCAAATTCTTTTTCAATTGTATTCTGTTCTTCGGTCAGATTGCAGATGAGAAACACAAAAAAGTTCTCAAAATACAAATGGCATATGAAACTAAGAGTTACTAATTTTCATATTAAATGAGTCGTTCGTTATCGACAAAGAAAACGTACAGATGTTGTAAGTTACATACCGTAAAAACTGAAGAGAAAATTCACTTCGAAACTAAAAGCATGTGGAGGTCTCAGATGTTTACAAAGTGTTTACGATATCGGAAATTCATGTCCAGCTGTTCAGTCAAAGGAATTTACATTAACGCTAAATGAAGCTACCAGGAACACGAACTTTAATTGGAAACTGAATCATGTCTGCCATGTATTGCTTAATATTGTGTCGTCTGATATTTATTCGCGTATGAAAAATAAAGTAACGTTATTTTAAATTCTCCAAATGTGCATCTAATACCCGCGCGCGTACACACATACACAAACACACGCATATATATATATGTGTATACATACATATATATATATATATATATATATATATATATATATATATATATATATATATATATATATTATATATATATATATACATACATACACACAAACGCACAGATAGACACATGTATATATTTTATAAATGTATTGTGTGAATGGTCGCGTATGCGTATGGGTTTTTAAAAACTATTTTGTTTGTTGCTCTGAAAAACAAATGCTATTTTATTCTTTTAATAAAAGTTTGAAAATTAAAATGAAATTCAAGAATTGCGTAAAATATTTTATTTTAATTTCGTGCATGGGAAGAAGATATTACTTTTAAGTAAAAACGAAATTAATCTTATCCAGGATGAGATTAAATAAATATAATTTTAATTTCTTTTGAGGATACTTGTGGCAAGCAGGAACAATATCCTTGATCGTTAAAAGCCGTGAACAAAATTACTCTTAATAATATAGTGCGTCAACAAGCTGGAAAAATTCTGCCTTCAATCATCCCTTGGAGGATAGATATAAGATCAATTATCTCTAAGTGAAAACTGTTTCCGAATCACACACTTCCTACAAATATAAATAGTTATTACTCACGTGCATACAAGATATTTGCTATGCTATTTTGAAATGTTTTAACAGCTTCTCAGATCATTGTGTTAAAATAGAAACATTAAAAAATTGTTTACACTTTCACTTGGTTGTCATGAATTTCTACACTTGTATGTTAATATTATGCTGGCTACATCATCTAACAACATCAATGCAGGTTTAAAATTTATTTATTTTTCAATTAACATTTATTCGACGCTTAAGAAGTGCACTTTTGTTCCCGGAAAACAAGGGATCATATCACAAAACTTCATTAGTTATTTAGAATTTTCCTATTAACATCTCGTATACACACATCAAGTTACAAATGTTTCAAGCCATATGATTATGGTAGATGTTGATAGCTAATTATGGTGTCGTCCACGACAAAAGACGCAATATATCATAGTGTACAAGCTGTACTCCGAGCGGCAAGGCAAATCGTAGGCAAGCAATCCGTTACGTGGGTTTCAACGTGGTGGGAGCGGCGCCAGAAAAGCTTCATATATATATATATATATATATATATATTAATCAAAATAAAAACATGATGCTAAGAATTCAGCGGTACATATGTTTCGGGCCTTTATGAGACGGATTTATAACAATGCATAATGTGTGTCTATGGCCTTCTTCAGTCGCGCACAATTACTATTTCAAGGACATGTATTACATCAAAAATTCTACGTTGGGGATGCAAATCCTCTCAGTCGCTTACGACATAATGTGGCGTACGAAATAATGCTGGTGCCACATTATGTCGTATGCGACTGAGAGTATTTGCATCCCCAACGTAGAATTTTTGATGTAAGACATGTCCTTGAAGTAGTAACTGTGCGCGGCTGAAGAAGGCCATAGACACACATTATGCATTGTTATAAATCCGTCTAGTAAAGACCCGAAACATATGTACCGCTGAATTCTTGGCATCATGTTTTTATTTTGATTAATTTACTTCACCACATACACCATCAAATGGTATATACAGGTGCTTACAATTATCAAGTACTCACCCTGAAGTTACATATATATATATATCATATATATATATATATATATATAGCAAGAGAGAGAGAGAGAGAGAGAGAGGAGAGAGAGAGAGAGAGAGAGAGAGAGAGAGAGAGAGAGAGGAAGATACGAAAAGGTTTGCTTCGAAACGACATTGTTCCAGGTTTAATCCTACCGCGTGAAACATTGAGCAATCGTCTTCTGTTATAGATTCGGGTCCACCGAAGCCCCATGAGCGGATTTATTAGACGGAAACTAAAAAAAGCCCTGTCGTATTATGTATATATGTTCATATATACGTGTGTGTCTTTGTGCATGTGCTTGCCCCCTCCCCCAAAGTGTTTGCTCCCTCCCCACCGATGCCGGTTGAAAACCGGTATTGGTGGGTTTACGTTCCCGTAAAGCAGCAGTTCGAAATAGGGAACGCAAGAATAAGTACCAGGCTTAAAAATAAGAGAGAATAAATCATGGTATCGATTTGTTTGACTAAATCCTTTCAAGGTAGTCCTCTCGCATGGCCGCACTAAAATGACAAAAATAAGTAAAGGAATAATATGTGACCTCGTGAATACCGCTGGCGATTTTTTTCCTCTGTCTTCCCTTCTCGGAATCTTTCCTTCTCCTATGTTTCCGACGAAGAGCTCCGCTCGAAACGTTAAACCCTCCTTCTTCTCTTCTTTCCAGACCGTCCAATAATACTTTATTTGTTCAACGTCCTCGCGTGTTGTTGTGTCTTTTTTTGTGTCTTCTTGTTTGGATTAACTTTATATATATATATATATATATAATATATATTATATATATATATATATATATATATAATATATATTATATATATATATATATATATATATAATATATTTATATATAGAGGGCATAATTATATCATACATGCCAGGAGGCATTATATATACCTGCCAACGCTAAGAGGGACAATCAGTCATTTCTACCAAAATATTACTAATCCCACCGAATGCAATTTTTCAAAGTAAGACATTTAAATATATAGGCCTGTATCACAGTGATTTTATACTTACGTAATCATCAGCAGGCCTGAATGTATTATAAATAAACAACGACCCTGCCTCGCTTAAGCCGAACAGCTAACTGATCAACATCAACGAAGCACGGGGAGTTTATATATATTACATCCGGGTGAATGGCAAACTTTTACAAAATTGCATTTCGGGAGAGGAAAAGTTTTTCGGAATAAAAATTTTGCAATTAAGGACAACTATTAATAAGGAAAACTTAACAAGAAATTGTCAGGTAGATAGCGTAAAAACCTCATAAGAGAAAAAAATTCGAAAATAATTATTCTTATTGAACATATAATTTATATATAGAGGGCATAATTATACATACATGCCAGGAGGCATTATATATACCTGCCAAACGCTAAGGGGACAATCAGTCATTTCTACCAAAAATATTACTAATCCCACCGAATGCAATTTTTCAAAGTAAGACATTTAAAAATATATAGGCCGTATCACAGTGATTTCATACTTACGTAATCATCAGCAGGCCTGAATGTATTATAAATAAACAACGACCCTGCCTCGCTTAAGCCGAACAGCTAACTGATCAACATCAACGAAGCACATGGGTGAGTTTAATATATATTACATCCGGGTGAATGGCAAACTTATACAAAATTGCATTCGGGAGAGGAAAAGTTTTTTCGGAATAAAAATTTTGCAATTAAGGACAACTACTTAATAAGGAAAACTTAACAAGAAATTGTCAGTAGATAGCGTAAAAACCTCATAAGAGAAAAAATTTCGAAAATAATTATTTCTTATTGAACATATTAATTTATATATAGAGGGCATAATTATACATACATGCCAGGAGGCATTATATATACTGCCAAACGCTAAGAGGGACAATCAGTCATTTCTACCAAAAATATTACTAATCCCACCGAATGCAATTTTTCAAAGTAAGACATTAAAAATATATAGGCCTGTATCACAGTGATTTCATACTTACGTAATCATCAGCAGGCCTGAATGTATTATAAATAAACAACGCCCTGCCTCGCTTAAGCCGAACAGCTAACTGATCAACATCAACGAAGCACATGGGTGAGTTTATATATATTACATCCGGGTGAATGGCAAACTTTTACAAAATTGCATTTCGGGAGAGGAAAAGTTTTTCGGAATAAAAATTTTGCAATTAAGGACAACTACTTAATAAGGAAAACTTAACAAGAAATTGTCAGGTAGATAGCGTTAAAACCTCATAAGAGAAAAAAATTCGAAAATAATTATTTCTTATTGAACATATTAATTTATATATAGAGGGCATAATTATACATACATGCCAGGAGGCATTATATATAACTGCCAAACGCTAAGAGGGACAATCAGTCATTTCTACCAAAAATATTACTAATCCCAACGAATGCAATTTTTCAAAGTAAGACATTTAAAAATATAGGCCTGTATCACAGTGATTTCATACTTACGTAATCATCAGCAGCCTGAATGTATTATAAATAAACAACGACCCTGCCTCGCTTAAGCCGAACAGCTAACTGATCAACATCAACGAAGCACATGGGTGAGTTTATATATTACATCCGGGTGAATGGCAAACTTTTACAAAATTGCATTTCGGGAGAGAAAAGTTTTTTCGGAATAAAAATTTTGCATTAAGGACAACTACTTAATAAGGAAAACTTAACAAGAAATTGTCAGGTAGATAGCGTAAAAACTCATAAGAGAAAAAATTTCGAAAATAATTATTTCTTATTGAACATATTAATTTATATATAGAGGGCATAATTATACATACATGCCAGGAGGCATTATATATACCTGCCAAACGCTAAGAGGGACAATCAGTCATTTTACCAAAAATTACTAATCCCAACGAATGCAATTTTTCAAAGTAAGACATTTAAAAATATATAGGCCTGTATCACAGTGATTTCATACTTACGTAATCATCAGCAGGCCTGAATGTATATAAATAAACGACGACCCTGCCTCGCTTAAGCCGAACAGCTAACTGATCAACATCAACGAAGCACATGGGTGAGTTTATATATATTACATCCGGGTGAATGGCAAACTTTTACAAAATTGCATTTCGGGAGAGGAAAAGATTTTTCGGAATAAAAATTTTGCAATTAAGGACAACTACTTAATAAGGAAAACTTAACAAGAAATTGTCAGGTAGATAGCGTAAAAACCTCATAAGAGAAAAAATTTCGAAAAATTATTTCTATTGAACATATTAATTTATATATAGAGGGCATAATTATACATACATGACAGGAGGCATTATATAACCTGCCAAACGCTAAGAGGGACAATCAGTCATTTCTACCAAAAATATTACTAATCCCACCGAATGCAATTTTTCAAAGTAAGACATTTAAAAATATATAGGCCTGTATCACAGTGATTTCATACTTACGTAATCATCAGCAGGCCTGAATGTATTATAAATAAACAACGACCCTGCTCGCTTAAGCCGAACAGCTAACTGATCAACATCAACGAAGCACATGGGTGAGTTTATATATATTACATCCGGGTGAATGGCAAACTTTTACCAAAATTGCATTTCGGGAGAGGAAAAGTTTTTTCGGAATAAAAATTTTGCAATTAAGGACAACTACTTAATAAGGAAAACTTAACAAGAAATTGTCAGGAGATAGCGTAAAAACCTCATAAGAGAAAAAATTTCGAAAATAATTATTTTTATTGAACATATTAATTTATATATAGAGGCATAATTATACATACATGCCAGGAGGCATTATAATACCTGCCAAACGCTAAGAGGGACAATCAGTCATTTCTACCAAAATATTACTAATCCCACCGAATGCAATTTTTCAAAGTAAGACATTTAAAAATATATAGGCCTGTATCACAGTGATTTCATACTTACGTAATCATCAGCAGGCCTGAATGTATTATAAATAAAAACATATAATATAAACTCACCCATGTGCTTCGTTGATGTTGATCAGTTAGCTGTCGGCTTAGCGAGGCAGGGTCGTTGTTTATTTATAATACATTCAGGCCTGCTGATGATTACGTAAGTATGAAATCACTGTGATACAGGCCTATATATTTTTAAATGTCTTACTTTGAAAAATTGCATTCGGTGGGGATTTAGTAATATTTTGGTAGAAATGACTGATTGTCCCTCTTAGCGTTTGGCAGGTATATATAATGCCTCCTGGCATGTATGTATAATTATGCCCTCTATATATAAATTAATATGTTCAATAAGAAATAATTATTTTCGAAATTTTTTCTCTTATGAGGTTTTACGCTATCTACCTGACAATTTCTTGTTAAGTTTTCCTATTAAGTAGTTGTCCTTAATTGCAAAATTTTTATTCCGAAAAAACTTTTCCTCTCCCGAAATGCAATTGTGATAAGTTTGCCATTCACCCGGATGTAATATATATAAACTCACCCATGTGCTTCGTTGATGTTGATCAGTTAGCTGTTCGGCTTAAGCGAGGCAGGGTCGTGTTTATTTATATACATTCAGGCCTGCTGATGATTACGTAAGTATGAAATCACTGTGATACAGGCCTATATATTTTTAATGTCTTACTTTGAAAAATTGCATTCGGTGGGATTAGTAATATTTTGGTAGAAATGACTGATTGTCCCTCTTAGCGTTGGCAGGTATATATAATGCCTCCTGGCATGTATGTATAATTATGCCCTCTATATATAAATTAATATGTTCAATAAGAAATAATTATTTTCGAAATTTTTTCTCTTATGAGGTTTTTACGCTATCTACCTGACAATTTCTTGTTAAGTTTTCCTTATTAAGTAGTTGTCCTTAATTGCAATATATATATATATATATATATATATATATGCATGAAGTCAATAACAGCATTCAGCAGAATATAATTCTTAGTCATCAATGTAATGTACATATATATGTATATATGTTATAGCATCAGGTGTGGCTGTGTCGTAAAAAGCAGACTTCCAAACCTCATGGTTCCCTCGTCAGTTCTACTGCGCGGAAACTTAGGCTAGTCTTTTTACTATAGCCTCGGTCTGACCCAAGATTTGCAAGTGAATATATTAGGCGGAAACTGAAAGTAGCCCGTCATATACCTTTATAGAGTCAGCCACAACCCCCAGCAACGACGACGATACAAAACTATAGCAGACGGTCAAGGATTCTACCGACATCATAACACATGGGCTACTGGGCGAGATTAAAGGAACTGGGAGTCCACTACCTGGAGATATGTGAGCGATATGTAGTGCTATACATATGGAAATTAATGGAGGGTCTACGCCATATGCCCATGGTCATATGCCGTAGTGGTTAAGAGCGAGGGCTACTAGCCCCAAGATTCCGAGTTCGATAACAGGCAGTTACCTGAATAATAATAATAATAATAGTAATAATAATAATAATAATAATAAAATAATAATATAATAATGATGATGAAATAATAATAATAATAATAATAATAATAATGATAATAATAATAATAATAATAATAATAATGATAATAATAATAATAAAATAATAATAATAATAATAATAATAATAATAATAGTAATTTAAAAATAATAATAATAATAATGATAATAAAATAATAATAATAACAAGAACAAACATACAAATATTTAGGGATAAATGAAGGCTCTGGTATTCAGCATGCAAGCATGAAAGAGAAATTCAGGAAGGAATGTTATAGGAGAGTTCGTGCAGTCCTGAATCTGAACTAAATGCACGTAACAGGTGTTAGCTATAAATTCCTTAGCAGTTCCAGTTGTTACTTATAGCTACAATGTGTTGAACTGGAATATGAGTGAAGTAAAGAATATAGATAGGAAAATACGCAAGCTGCTGAGTTGTAATAGGATGCCACCACCCAAAGGCAGACGTAGATCGCCTTTACCTTCCCAGAGCCCAAGGAGGTCGAGGCCTGATCCAATTTGAACTAGCTTACAAAACAACCACAATTGGACTGGCCAAATATCTCGAAATATCGAATGACTGGATGCTAAAGCTCGTGGAAAATCACGAGAGACGAAAGAAGCTTCATTCTATCATCAAGGGAAAGCAAAAAATTTGCTATTGATCTCGTGCAGGACACCCAAACTGAACAACCCGAGGGAAGTACGGCAACTATTGTTGCAAAGAAGGTGAAAATGATGGCAATGAAAAAAGCGCACGAGCAATTGGCTGATAGGTGGGAGGAGAAACCTCTGCACGGCAAATATGTGATCCGCAGCAAACAAGCTGATGTTGACCAGAAGCATACCCATCAGTGGCTACGGAGCTCAGGGCTAAAAGCAGAGAGCGAAGGTTTCATCCTGGCTGCTCAAGATCAAAGCCTATTAACCCGGAACTACCAGGCCAATGTGATGAAAAATGGAGCAGACCCAAAATGCCGATTCTGCAACGACATGATTGAAACAGTGGACCACCTAATCTCTGGATGTAAAGTCTTAGCACCAGTGGAGTATAAATTAAGACATGACAGAGTTGGCCAATATCTCCACTGGCTAATAAGTCGGCATTACAATATCAAAACTGCCGACAAGTGGTATAATCACCACCCTGAGGCTGTAACTGAAGGAGAAAATGTAACCATTCTGTGGGACTTTCCAGTACATACAGACCGAACCATCAAGGCCAATAAACCAGATATTGTTGTGAAAGACCAAAACAATAAAGTTTGCTTATTGATCGACATGAGCATCCCTGTGATCATAATATCTCAGCGAAAGAGTTTGACAAGCTCAGAAAATATAAAGACCTACTCATTGAAATTGAGAAAATGTGGCATCTCAAGGCGGTTACAATACCAGTGATCGTAGGAGCACTAGGAATGATCAAGAAGGGAACCGAAAATTATATGAGAATGATCCCTGACTTACCATCCCTGCAAGAAGTGCAAAATATTGTCTTAACTGGTACATCACACGTATTGAGAAGAGCATTGTC
>NC_042997.1:148668132-148680632 GCF_006345805.1 Octopus sinensis
ATTCATACACACCACACACACACACACACACACACACACATATATATATATATATATATTTATATATATATATAAATATATATATACATAAATATCACTCCGTCGGTTACGGCGACGAAGATTCTAGTTGATCCGATCAACGGAACAGCATGCTCGTGAAATTAACGTGCAAGTGGCTGAGCACTCCACAGACACGTGTTCCCTTAACTAAGTTCTCGGAGAGAATCAGCGTGACACAGTGTGGCGCAAGGCTGGCTCTTTGAAAAACAGTACAACAGACACTGGAAGAAACAGTGAAAGAGTACAGCAGGGTTCGCCACCACCACGTGTCGGAATCTCGTGGAGTTTCGGTTTTTTCGCTCAATAAATACTTACAGTATTTTCATTTAGTTTATGTATTTTTTGCCATTATTTTATAATAATTAGTTGTGTTAGCCATGGGTCCTAAGATGGTTAGTGCAAAGGATAGTGCTGAGAAAAAGAAAAAGCTGATTGCGATAGAATCGAAGAAGGAATTCTCTGATAAATATGAGAGTGGAGTGTATGTAGTGGACATAGCATATTGATACGACCGAAACAAGTCGATGATCTTCACCATCCTGAAGAAAAAAGGACGAGATCAAGGCCGTTACAACAACATAGGATCTGTCCAGGCTCACTAAACAACACACATGTGACCACGAAATTATGGTAAAATTGCTTCAATGGATCAAGGAGAAGCAACCCGCAGCGCATACGATTACAGAGACCATAATCTGCGAGATGGAACATTACAGGACTGGTGTTTATAGCGTCGTCAGATATGGAGAAGCAGCGAGTTGTGACACGAAGGCACCTGAATATTTCTTGCACAAATTCCGTCAGTTCATCGCAACCGAGGATTGCACCACACAACAAGTATTCAACTGTGCAGAAACTGGCCTCTTTTTGTGGGAAAAATGTCCAGGCAAACCTACATAACTATAGATGAGAAGAAAATGCCAGGCCACAAGCGTATGAAAGATAGGCTAACTCTCACCCTTTGTGCCAATGCGAGTGGAGACTTGAATATTAAGCCGCTCCTTGTCTACCATTTCAAGTGGCACAAAATTTTGTTGCAGGTCATATGGAGTGCAAACATCAAAGCCGGGGTCACCAGGCAATTTTTCTCCAGCCTTGTATTCGGACCAGCAATGGAAAAGTACATTCTGGAGAACAATCTTCCTCTCAAAGCTTCTGCTCACCCTCCTAACCTCGAAGATGATATCCTAGACGAATTTAAATTTATAAACGTTATTTATATTACATGCAGCACCACCCCTACCTCGCAGCCCATGGACTAACAGGTGATTTCTAATTTTAAAAATTGTACACCATACAACTGTTTCGTCGGTGCTTGGAAGTCACCGAAAACACAAATCTAACCTTCCGTGACTTTTGGGAGGATTACCACAGCATAGGAAATTGCCTGAAAATCATCGATATGACCTGACAGAGTGTAACGAGGGGAACGCATAGTTCTGCATGGAAGAAACTCCTGCTTGGCTGCATATCCGAAAGAAACTTCGAGGGGTTTCAGTGCGAGAGTTGAAGAGAGTGTCTTTTGGCAAGTCCATGGGCATCGAGATTTATTGAGGGAATATTAACGATCCCGTCAAGGAACACTCAGTGAAGCTGACGACAGATGAACTCCTGCAGCATCAGGAGCAGCAACATTTGGATGCGGTGGAAGGGATTGGTTCTATGGCGGAGGACTGTGTAGCAGAGAATGTTATCACCACGAGTGACATAAAGGCAGTGATGGCAAAGTGACGTTACGAAAAGCTAGCAAATTCTATGGTTTATTAGTTAAAAACGAAAACTCACATGTTGACAGCCAGAACAATAACTATCCTTAGTGATGTATTTTATCGCAACTTGACAGTTCTGAATCCACCAGAAACCGCTTTGACAGATTTTTTCAAATGCCAATGTGATCCGTTTGCCCGAACACTTTTGAGGACCCCGTGTACTATACCTGGGCACACAATAGATTGAACAGACGGAAGCAAGGAGCACTCGTTGACGGCTGGGAAGAAGACACTGTATTCAGAAGTGCACCCTAAACAGCGGGAATGCTTCTTTCTGCGTCTATTGACGCACACTATCAGGAGACCTTCGAAGAGAAATTGTGGACGTCTGCACGACCAAACATGGACTACTGGAGAACGATACACACTGGGACCAGACACTGGAGGAGGCAGCACCAAGTCAACTGCGCCAGCTGTATTCTATCACGTTGATGACGTGGTTTGGGTGAAACTCTCATGATTCGGGCGACACACAAAACGAGAATGGCAGAGGACAACCTACAAAGGATTCAAAGGCAAACCTCAGCGGAAATTGCAACGTTCAATAACGCCATTTACAATGTGGCATTACTTGACCTGGACACCTAAGTACAACCTATGGGAGGTCAAAGTATTGCCACATTTGGTCTGCTTCAACTGGAGCAGGCGGCAAACAATCTCGCAATTGAGTACCTTCGAGAAATCAGCTGTGATATCGAGGAAAAGACAGCATGTGTAGCTGATATCGAACACACATTGATAGAGTATCAACTGGGGGTTTATAAGACCATTATTTCGAGCATTGAAATTTAAAGGAGTCTTGTATTTCTAGCAGCTCCAGGTGGAACTGGCCAAACATTTATCATGAACTTTCTTCTGGCTAAACCGCGCCAAATGAAACACGTTGCCATCGCAGAGGCAAAGCTGCAACTCTGCTAACTAGTGGCCGCACAGCTCATTCCTGTTTCAGTGAATTATCCATGTGAATTCTTGAATAGTCAAACACCACCCGGTCTCCTACCTCACAACTTTCACCTCAAGATTGGGGCACTAGTTATGCAGCTTCGAAATCTCGATCCACCAATGCTTTACAAAAGTACACGACTTATAATAAAGCAGATGATGCCAACAGTCTTGGAGCATTATTCATTGCACTTATTTCCTAGGATATGCCTTTTCAGTACAAGCGCCTGTAATTCCCGCTGAAACCGAACTTTGCAATGAGCATTAACAAAGTACAGGGGCAGTCCTTGGATGTGGTAGGTCTGAACCTTGCGGAACCAGTTTTCTCCCATGACCAACTTTATGTGGGATGCTCAAGAGTCGACAATCCTAAACATTTGTTTCTTTATGCCCCACAAGGAAAGACCAAAAATGTTGCTTATCAAGAAGTTCTGCAACTTTGATAACACCAAATCATAAGGTATCTATTATCTAGCTGTGATATTTGCAAGTGTTGTAGATATATTGATATTCTAAATGCTATTTTATTTTAAAATTTGTATGTCTACTGTAAAACTAAATGTCAGTGTGTATCAACAATCATTTGTGAATCTCTTTCACCACAAGAACCCCTAAGGGTTATTTTCTCTATGAACGCACAAAAGCCCTTTTCAGAGTTATTTACTTTGAATTGTTATTATCTCATATCCGATTAGCCTGTTATTACGTAACATGCTTCACGATTTTGGTATACATAAATTATTGGTATTTCCTCCTAAGTTCTATATACTTTGAGAACCCATTAAAATAGCCCCGGAAAGGGCTACTTTATTTCAATTCTTCCTATCGGGTATTATGTAGTTGACTTTACGATTTGGGTATTCATAACTTATTGGGATTTCCTAAAAACAAATCCAGTGTAAGACAGTTCGGTATTCTCTGTAAATGCACAAAAGCCGTTTTAAGGGATACATACACTGTATTGTTGCTATTGGATTAGGGAAACAATTATTAGAATGGAAAAGCCCAACTTTTACAGGAATTACGGTACGTCAGTTAATACACACACACACACACACACACACACACACACACAATGTATATATATATATATAATATATATATATATATATATATATATAGAGAGAGAGAGAGAGAGATACGTATATGTTTCTGTATGTGCATATGTATATATATACATGTACGTGCATATATATATGCGTGTGTGTGTTTGTATGCATATAAAACCACATCCTAACATCTAATTACAAGAATCCATTCCTTTGCAAACAAATTAAACACAGAAACATCAGGATTGTCACACTATGGGCATTTGTCCGATTAGACTATGAATTTGAGACCAACAAACAGCAAAGATTCGAATGTAAATATTTTCAATTGTTCTTACTGACGTTTCTAATTTCAAATACACTGAATAAAATTCAGGCAATTACATGGTAGGCTCCTTTCTAAATTGATATGCCCTCTAACAACTTTGTGTTTTAGTAGATATTACTGAATATAGGAAAATGTTTCGCTGACATAAAAACAGAAAGCAGCCAAAAATATTCATCTATGCTATGTTGCTAAACAGCCAAAATAGTTGAAAGTAAAGTATTATGATGCAATCTAATGTATAACTGCCGCCACTCTCAAACTAATTTGGCAACAAAATACGAAGTGATGATTATTTAATATCCTAATTGCTCGGTAATGTGTTGTTCTATAACTGTTATATTGGCAACATTCCGTATCATGAATACCGATAAATATGTAGTAATTTTCATTATAGCAAGGTAATGTTTTAGTATACTTAAATAACAAGTGAATGCATTCAAACTTATTTGTAACTTTTAGCCCATTTATATTTGATAAAAAAGAAGTAACTTAGACGTAAACTATTAACCAATTCTCTCCTTGATTCGATTTACATTTTTGAACATGAGAATTTGACTTAAGTTCCTGTATCCTCAGATGATGTACTAATTATTAACCTTCTATACTGATGTAGGTAATCCAATTCTTATACGACATATTAGATCTGTAGTTTATATCTAATAAGAAATAATTCTCAGATATTTATTTGTCGTTTCACCGAATACATACTTTGAGAATATTTGAGATATTTCAGTGAAGGTTCCAAAATGATAGAAAACATCCTGTAGCTGCATTTGTTTGATTCTCCAAAATCACATTTTAGTCTAATGAAAACAATTATATTTAAAGGAAAAATCACAGAATGATATTCGCAATTATTACACATTTAATATCATTAAGAAGATTTTTTTTGTATTTAATTAATTGGAAATTTGATTTCAATCCCTATAAATAAATATTTGTATTAAGATATTCCGATAAGTACAATAATTAGGTATACGTTAACTTGCTTGTGCCTTTTATATATATTAGATTGCGACTTTCGATTTTTCTCATTCAATTTTTTTATAGCTCAAAATTATATTCGATGAATTATAATCCTCCCTAACTTGCTATAAAAATCTGTTTTTGCTAAAATGCAATAAAACTGGGAAAAGCAAAGCATCAAATAAATTCCGTATAGTATTGGGTTCCTCAACTGACACATAAAAAGAAATTGAGTTCGTGAACGCTGTTGTATAGTTTGTATATCGTCTATAAACGGCAATTAATATGAAGGGGAAAACGCTGAAGCAACAAATAACTATGGTGCCTCCATTACACATGCTAGGCTAAAGAAAGTGACACGACGGAAAAATGCATGGAATAATGAAAGGAACATAATATTACTTATCTTCTCTTACATACTTATCTACTTATCTTCTGTAATGAGAATTTCGCACCGCCGAGTTCTTGAACACAGTTATGAAGATCCTTACGCTGTTCTATTAATGATCGATAAATTTAGTGTTGTCAGCCTAAACTAATTTATTTTTGGTCATGCGTCCGTATGCATATACCATTGTTATTTAAATGCTTATAAGATAATAATTGTAATGATCTTTATATACAACAGAATATTACAGGACAGATCTTAGAGAGGATAATTTAAATCGAGATGGAAATTATCAAAGAGAATACAGCTTTATTTGTTAATTTTATAGATGGTGCAAGATAATTATCTAAATGAAACAATGTATTACATGATATGTCATATTAAATACAAATTACATAATTGGAAATAACCATTAAAAGGATGACCTCCAAACTGAAATTTTGCACTTTGTCCTGAGACAAGATACATAAAGGAGATCAAGTTGTCGTTGTTTATGTCCGAAGAAACTCTGTAAAACCAAATGTGTGATCACCCATATTACAGCCATCATCATGCTAACTTTATTTCAGATATATTCAGCAGATTACCAGAGAAATCAATGGACAATGTATCCTTTGTTCTAAACAGTAGCGTGTAATTTCATCGAAATATCTTTAGCAAGCTAAGTTTACGAGTTGTGGCTCCTGCAAAGGAAAGTTGACGAGGGTTCGAATCCAAGGAGTGTGGCGTCACACAATCTCTGTTACACTAGAGAATTTTTTTATGATATTACAACGTCGCAGCATGCGATAACCATCATCACGACACTATATTTATCTAACCAAGCAGTTTTGTTCTTTTTTTCCTAAATCAACAGATCCGAACTTATATTACTCAATATACAAATTCATGTTCAAATCATTAATTTTTATGAGCTAAGTTAATGTTCGCGTAAAACACAAGGAAATACAATAACAAATAGGAAACAAAACAAAAAAATAGATGCCTTGCGGTATATGTGTTTTCCATCCTAAATGTTTTTTTCTTTTGTTTTCAGTAAGACGAAACGATATTGATTTGAATACAAATACAATCAATCATGCATGAAAGATTCGTTACGGGTAAAAGTTTAATTATGTTGTGAACTGATCATGAATATCTAATGAGACGCTAAAATATAATATCTCAAGTTGTGTTATGCCGACAAACTAATTCTAGATTACAATCTTTTATATCAAAGTGGATGATTCCTGAAACATATTTTAATCCTTTAAATACTCAAATTTGTCCTGTTATGAATACTCAATAGGGCATCACAATTAGCTATAAATAATTTTTTAATACAAAGCTCTAATACATTTATGTATGATAGAGCGCTTCTATTGTTATATGAGGATTAAAACAGACCCAAGCTGCAAGAATATCGTTTGCATTTCATCTATCATTATTACACACAATTATAAAGACGAAAATTCCGATAATTTATGCCGCTTTCTGACTCTCTCTCTCTCTCTCGCGCGCTCTCTCTGACACAGAAATACACACAACCACATATTCATTTATATGTATAGATAAATAATTATATATTTGCTTGCGTGTGTACGCCTGTATATTGCAGCAGTCATTTCTGTGTTGTTACGAAACACGGTTTCCAACCAAATAGTTTCGATTTCAGTCCTACTGCATGTTACCTTGGTAAAGTCTCTTCTACAATAGCCTTGACCCAAACAATGCCTTGCATGTCTCTTTCACTCCTTTACTATTTTACTTGTTTCAGTCATTTTGACTGCGGCCATGCTGGAGCACCGCCTTTAGTCGATCAAATCGATCCCAGGACTTATTCTTTGTAAGCCTAGTACTTATTCTATCAATCTCTGTTGCCGAACTGCTAAGTTTCGGGGACGTAGACACACTAGCATCGGTTGTGAAGCGATGTTGGGTGAGACGCACGCACAAACATTCACACACACACACACACACACATATATATGTGTGTGTGTGTGACGGGATTCTTTCAGTTTCCGTCTACCAAATCCACTGACAACGCTTGGTCGGCCCGAGGCAATAGTAGAAGACACTTGCCCAAGGTGCCACTCAGTGGGAAGGAATCTGGAACCTGTGGTTGGGAAGCAAGCTCCTTACCACATAGCCACCCCTACGCCTCTATATGTCTGTGTTTGTGTTTCTCCACTACCATCAATCGACCACTTCTGTTGGTTTGCTAACATTCTCTTGTTATAACGTTCGGCAAAAGTAACCAATAAAATAATTTCAAGTCTTTAAAAAATGCCGGGCTCCATTTGTTCTTCTTAAGTTGGCGCCCCAGCATTGGCACGGTCCAAGGCCTAAATGGTATTATAATATACATTGCAAATATAAATAAATAGATAAATAAAACAAAACAAAATAAATAAAGCCAAATAAAAGTAAATTACATATGTTATATCATGGCTCTCTACAATACTGAATACGACCTGAAAGAGAATTATTTGGGCTTATTTGTAGTCACTGTGTTGGCGCAATTTTCGTGTAAAAAATAGAACAACCCTTCCTTCTTATTGCCATTATGGTATTTAGATAGCATTTAACCAATATGTTGCGATGCATATGTGCTATCGTGTAATTCTCCTTTTCAACATTATAAACAAGTGAGTACATCGTAGATGCTTGACAAGGGTTTCGTGCTTTCCCTTGTACGCGTGGTTGTAGAGTCGTAAATTCGTTCCCGATGAATTCCTCAGGTTTAAGTAGCGCACTTAATTATCTCACATGTATTTTCATTTCTCCTTACATAAAAGGATTGACACTAGTTATAACATGTCGATGTTTGGTGGACGACATATTAACTCTGACCTTCACGGCTAGCCGTCCTAATGTAAGAGGATGAAGATCATTTTCTTGACACTAATATTGGACTTCTAATGAGTTTTTGTGACAATCAAGATTTGTCTTGCTCACCATGGGAATGATAAATAGCTTCTGTGACCTAATTCTTTTCGAAAATCTCTGTATTTGCGATTGTCTAAAACCCATTGACCTTTTATGCTTTTGCTTTAAAAACTTACTGAACATTACTGGGCTTTTTCCAGATCTGCAGTGGAACGTTTAACACGGCTTTTCTTTTCATATTAAATACCTTACTTTGCTTGGTATTAATTTTCGTTGCTGATATCGCTCTGCAGTTCTTGCATTGGTGAACGATCTCTAGCGAGACCCTGCTTTAGTATGTATATCCTTGTGATTTTTCTCTGAATGTCCTATATCTGCTATACAAAACGAATACATCTACAAGTATGACATAATTGGGGTTCCGATGAACAGGAAATTATTCCACCATTATTTATTACAAAGGAAAATTATGGCATATCCATACACGTGAAGTTGTTTCAAAGTACTGCAAAGTTAATATTCCTCCAGACATGCCGATCCAAATACACGATGAGATCAATATTAATTCACCATAGATTTTTGCCTGGGACAACAGATAAGGAAGACCTTCCTTATGGTGTATTCGTTCCATGCAATACTTTCACAGAAATGAAAAACATTTTGAAAAGCTAACAGAAAAAAAAAAACGTTTAACCTTATACCAGAGAAAGGTCTCATAGTATGTCAAAACATTGTGAGGAATAGTTTGTTGCGCACCAGCTGGAATATCAGGGTTCATCCAGTGAATATTTCTAGTCAACTCTTAACGGCAAATGAATCATCTCGTAGTCCGAATATATAATAGAGTTTCTATAAACGAAAGGGTGAAATTATCCAAGTATATATGTATAAATCTGGAAATATCGATAAGCAGAATGCGGTGAATGAATATCAAAACAATCCCAGTAATATGCTTTTAGGACATGCTTAAAACAATGCAGGTGAAAAAAAAAAGCAAAAAGAAACACGTATTTAAACAGTATACTCAGTATTCAGTAAAGAACGTAACTACACTCTACATAGTGAATACGTTATGAAAAGCATATTCAATACAATAAAAATGATATACAATATATTGCATACAGCCATGAGCAGAAGAGACGAACTCAATAGTGAAGTGATAGTACGCATTACAAAGTCAGTCGCAGCAGTAATATTAAGAAGATAAATAAGAATAACAATAAGAATATATTCTATTTTTTCTTATGAATTTTCTGACGTTAAAGTAATATATTAATTTAATACAAAAGAAATAAATCGTGTGCATGAGCTTCTTATTATTAGAAGAACGAAATAAAAAAATCAAACGCGTAGAACATAAACCATTTATGCATGATGGTGAAAGAGAGAAATAAAGAAAAAAAAACATTTAGGGTATAGCTATATCATCAAATAAGATAACGAAAGTACAAAATACACAAGCAGAGTATCGTGCCTGCAGCGGGGGGAAAATAATAGATTATATGTAATAAAATATTTACACACCAACTCATCTAGTTTTTAGAAAATAACAGTTAAATTTTTCCTCCCTGAAATGTTCTTCCATAATCTCTGAAATATAATCCGTCTTACGGAATAAATTTTGTTACTTTACCGTAATAGCTTAGATTAATGCTGCAGAAAACAACAACAGCAACAATTGTTTAGACTTCCTATGATTATTAGAGTAATGAAAAGAGCTGAAACCTTATCACCCTAAGACAGCGAACGTTATTTATGCACCAGTCATTTAAACGAATAATACAAACCAAAGAAATATCTTCTCCAAACAGCAACAATTGATTATAACACGCATTTATTCTTTTGCATACAAGGCAAGATGATAATACTCAGAACATTGTGTATCCACCATAACAATAAGTTGTGTTTGGAGATATTGCTGTTTGTTAAACAGATATGAAAGAATTCCGATTCTAGAGAATTTGTGTTTATAAATCGATGATTGCATATGGCTTACGTTTACTTCTATTTCCATTTTCCGCATGTTCTTATTGACTATATTGCAGAAGAGAGGCCAATATCAACATGGCTTAATTTGGTTTCATACAAGGTGTGTTTGTATATGAATGCCTATGCACATGCACGCGCGCAAACACGCACACACAGGCACGCACACACAAACTATTAGAAACTCGTGTATACACACTCACATATATATATTCATTTCTCAATATACATGTTTCAGTTATTGGAATGCGGTCATGCTAGAGTCTCACGCTGATAGATATATAGATAGATTGATATATATATATATAGATAGATAGATAGATAGACAGATAGATAGATAGAAATAGATGGATGGATGCATAGATATATAAACATGTATATGTATATATATATATATATATACGCGTAAGCAATACTCAAAACAACAAAGGTGAAAGCAAGCGATAGGGTATCAAGTTCAACCTTATTCTCGATTACAACAATAGCGACTGAAGTACATACACATAGACGCTTAGAAACCCTGTGTATCATGCAATAACGGAATTACTTTGAAACATGCGATTGTGTGTGCTCTCTTCGGAGTTTTTTGCAAAAAGCCATGTGTTTTATGTTCAATCTTTTTAACGTGTGAAAGTACAACATATATTTTCATTTAAGAATCCCAAACTCTAAGCATGAATGAATGGTACAAAATTATGTTGCAAACGGTAAAATTTAATCTCAATCTACAACGCATTACTATGCTCATCTCTCTGCAGATAAGACACTTATATTCAACGATGGGGTTTCAGTAAATGCTGCCTTAGTTTCACTACATTGTAAATATATGTTTCTATCTAAAATAGAAAGAACATCTCCACTGAAAGCTATTTGTATTTAACTGAACAAGTCAAATGATAGAGAGAATGAGAAAAAGAATTGAGGTGGAAAGGGTGAAAATAGTGAATATATAGTAAAATGTAACTGATGCAGTATAAGTATATATTATGAAGCTAGCGGAGGAAATAGAGCGAGGTCTTGGATGAATGAGTTACGGTTTAGACAAGTATGCTTGGTAATCAAAAGCTACGGCCATCATTTTGAACACATATTGCAATTTGGCAACAATATCGTTGTTTCAAGGTTGCTAGACATATATACACTGCATTTTGTGAGAGTGAGACACAGCAAAGCGTCTGTAAAATTTTAGACTTTATTCAAATTCACCTAGCAACATTATTGAAAGGTATATAAAAATATTGTTGCATTTCAGGACAGTTAATTTTTTGGCTAATTAAACACACGCACTATATATTTATTCTTCACTCGTTTATTACTGTTCTTATTTTATTATTTTGACGTATGTCCATTTTCCAGAAATATTTCGTCACACATTTGTGACCTCCTCAGCGACACTTTTCGTTTTCGTGTGCGTTCTTGCTTCACTTATTCCAATCTGTTCTTCTAAGGTATGTATCCTTAGGTACGCATGCGTTTGTCTCCTTTTTTGCGCGTGTGTGCGTGTATATGTGTGTGTATCATAGCTTTTAGCAGCAGTGTGGCCTTCCCACCAGCAGCCCCATTCACTCACCGCATTATGCTGTATTAAGACCCGAAATATATGGTACAGTTTCTGTATTCTTCTGTGTATATGTGCTCGCCCATGGCACTTGTTAACCGTATATACAAATATCCATACATGTATATGTATGTTTATGCGTGATTGTTTGTGTGAGTGTGCGCGTGCATGTCTATGAGTCAAACACCAACGTGCATACGTACATGAATATACGCACAGACACATATACATATGCAACATATATGCATATATGCATACATATGAATGTATATGTATATAGGTAATTAAAAGGAGAGAATGTTAAGCAGAATAGAGTAAAGGAGAGGGGGACGTGAAATTGGAAATCTCGCAGAATTGCTTCTGACTTTTTCTTAAAAGCGGGGTTGCTCTTATTGGTTTCATATTGTTCAACTTCATTGTATGACATATTCAGGTATAGACTGCAGACTACGTCACTGGATGTGCAACTGAATCAGTGACACGTCTGCAGAAAATAGCAACACTTTGGCTTTATGTACAATAACATATTTATCTTTCAATAGCCTGTTTCCCAGTTAGCTTCCTAATCTCTGAAACCTTGCAATAA
>NC_042997.1:148685632-148690632 GCF_006345805.1 Octopus sinensis
TGTGCGTGGGCGTGTGCGTGTGTGTTTTCATGTGTGTGTGTTTGTGTGTGTGTTTGTGTGTGTGTGTGTGTGTGTGTGTGTGTGTAATAGGGAGTATTCATTTATACAATCTTTAATCTGATTTCCTAAAATTGATTTCTAGATTTTCATCTACCACTTTTAGAAAGGTGATATGTCGCACGTTCGGATGACCTCTACTCAACTCTACTCTCTACTGCTACTCTATTCTCCCCGTCTAGACTTCTCCCTCTATATCTATGTATTGGTCTAGTCGACTTCATCGTTTGGGGGCGTCGACACAACAAAAGGCTATATATGTTTCATGGGATTGCAAGCTTGAAAAGTTTTCAGGTTTGCTCTTACAGACTCATTTCTTTCATGCCACAGCTAGTGTTTGTGTAAATCGATTTATCCAGGTAATGAATCCTGAACTAACTCTGCAACTTTGTATGGAGGTCGCTTAAATACATCAGATTAATTTCTGTTTAAATTTTTATTGTATAATCAATCTTCCCGTATCACATCAATGCCTTTCAACAGTTGATTTCATTCAAATTATACAAAAGTATACAAAATAAATAGCTACAAAATGTAGTTATTCATTTGAAGACGATTAGACAGTTTCCCTTATATTCTCAAAATATACTAAACTTGCGTCATTTTCCAATTACGTTTCATTAAAATAGTGAGAGTATAGTCAGTCCCTATTAAAAGTCAATACTTTCTTTGTTGAATTAATTTTAATTTATTTCCGAAAAGAAAGGTATAAAATCCATAGTTCTTTATTTGTTCTTTATTTACTTTTTAGAAAATTAGCTTAACGAATGTGATTTTAAAAGTACGAGTTGATTCCTTCTGTTTGCAGCACACTAGGCGTATCTTTGCATTTGCTTGTTTATACTCTCCTTTGGATGGAGGAATGTGTCACGTATGTACAACCTCCACATTTTTGTGCTCCGAAGCATATTAACGGCATCTTAGCTAGAATTCGAGCTGAGTAAACAGATGATATTTCGAAAGAACATGCTAAAATCCACACTGAGAAACGTAACACATTTAAAATGTAAATACTTTTCATAATGTAAGCAATACTATGGAGATAGAAATTGTTCTGCACCAACACAATGCCTTTCGGTACAAGGGAGTTTGCCTCATTTTCCTGGTCTTAGCTTGTCACGCTGCATCTAGTTATGTTGATTCAATCTCTTGATAATTCTACGTTACTTTTTGCAATTCCTGAAAATGGTCAGCATAACTTTTCCCGGCTGCTGATGCTATGTATTTATCCAAACGGACGGTTGCAGATTATTGCATTGCATACACTGTCATATAATATTCGAGTTGCAGTTATACATGCATCTTTTGTCAACAGTAAGCATATTTTTCGAGCTGTCATACTTGTTATTGTAGAGATCAAAAAATCGCATCACATTTCAATAAATTTTTCAATGGAATTTAGATAAAGGCAACTGTGATCTGAATGATTTCATACGCAATTCTATGCATAATCTGTATTTTATTTGCCGCCTCACGAATAGGTATCAATATATATATAAGGGTGCTCAAAAGAATCATGCCATGCATACATTCATTGTTGTCAGCATCTGAATGCATAAGCAATTGAGCTACTCCTTTATGATGAGCCATCATTTTCAAATATGTTTTCGAGAATTCCGCCCGTTGTTAAACATTCTGCTGCATGAAAACTACATCGCGTTGCTGTGCAAAATCGCTTGTTTTATTCTGGCTCCAGATACACATTTATTGCATGGGGCAAATCTCTGAACATTGTAGAGTGATCATGGCTATGAAAATAGGCATGAAAAAAGCTATGAAAATATCGAAATCTTCAATGGCGTTTTACTTTCTAACAGTTGTCGCAATGATTTGAGACAGACGAAGGGTTGTGATGCACGTACAACTAAATTCTCAGCCCTTAGGATCAATATTACCACTACACTGCGAGTAATTAATGATTAACCCTTGTTATATGTTGTGTTTAGATTTGAAAACGATTCTTGCATTCAGTGTAATAAAGTCATGACATAGTAAAGGGGTTAAAGAGATTATATTCATGCTATTAGTAATAATAGTAGGAATATTTCAATAATGTTGTTACTGATTATTACGGAGAAGAATTAGAATATTAACAACATAAACATGAACGCTAATGCTGATTTTATACATGATACGAGTAATCATATTTGTATCCTATGAATGGTCATTACTCGCAATTCTAGAGGAATTGCCTTTAACAAAACGCTACAGATATGTATATTGGGTTATCCTTTGATTTCAAGAGACGTTATTTAGTTAATGTTGGGGAATTTTCTAATATGACCCGCAAATCTTCAATTTCGTTTGCTAATTATATCCATTATTTCAAGGTTAACAACTGTTTTATTTTAAGAGCAGAATATTTTATAAGTTACACTTACTGCATGGAATATGTATTGCAGGGAATCCATAGAATTATTTATTTTGAGACAACAGAAATCTCTTAATCAAACTACGTGACGCTAATACATTCTGTAGGCATAATTTTGATAAACGTTTACTTTTTACAATGAATTAATACGCCCCAATCATCTTACATGAATTTTATTTTGTATTTCAAGTTAAGTCATATATTTTTCTTCATACGTTACAAATATAACCTGGGCCAATTAAAAATATGACACGTGTATTCTTATGATAACGTTTCTAAAATTCTCTTTATATTTGTATAACATATTTATATATTAATCTTTTTTATAGCCCCTGCTGATATATTTTTCCCAGTTTAGGTTCAGGTTTTAAGCTTCTTTCTATATTCTTATTTACTTATTTTTCTGTCGCTTTCATTCCTTTACATTATTATCACGATTCCTGTCTTGTCTAGTCTACACGCTTGGTTGATTATACTTTATTAAGGCCGTCAAAAGGTCATCGGACACTCGCTTAGCAGGAGATACCAATCTGAGACTACCTTTCTTTTTCTTTCGTTTTTATCTATCCTTTTTCTTTATTCCATTCTTTACTTTTAATTAATTATCTTCCATCTTATTTCTGTACTATATCTTCCTTATACTTAGATTTATCTTTTGTTGTGATGCCTTGCTATATTTTGTCTCTATTTCCGGTCACTTTGTTTATTCGAATTGATAAATTTGAAAGATTCACACAGTTACTGAGAAATTGGGAAAAAAAGAAAAAGAATAAAATATGTGGGGGAGGGGTAAGCAGCGGAGATGAAGTGGAGGGAGTGATGACCCTCATCTCCCAGAACAAGCGGGCTGTTCTGCCGCAGCCTGCGGTAATTGTGTCGATAGCACTGCCATGGAAAATGCTACAAATGCCGCTGCACCTCGGGGGGCTCATTTCTCTGACAGGTCATTCTTATCCCCTATTTTCTGACGGAAATCGGTAGTAAGGCGTTCTAGAAAACCTGGCGTCTCAACGACGACCGTCTCCCCGCCTATTTTTTCTGCTGACATGTTTTATATCTATCTCTCACTTATTCTCCTACACTCATCATTACTTGCATCTCCTCATTCTCGATCTCATGTAGTCTGATAATAGTATATGTTAAGATAATTAATTTATTTTGTAACTAATCTATTTATTTGTTGATGCACTCCGACTTAATGGACAAACTATTTGACATCTATTGTTCAGTGACTTTGTTAATGTCTTTATGGATCATTTCGGTTTGGCTGCCAACATCAATTTCTGTTCGAATTGATTTCATATTCAGTGTAACGATATACTTTTATAGGCTAATGAATGACATGGAAATCATATTCGCTATAAAGCAATCAATAAAGAGTTATTGGCAATTAAAGATTGAACATTTTGGGTAATTTTAGCCAATCGTCAGCCACAGACACATGGATGCCTGTTTCCATCGTAACAAGTGGATCACGAAAGCACGTATTGACATGAAAGCACGTGTCGACAAATACCACTTGTTATATATATCTGTTGACATCTGAGCTTGTGAATTATGTGACGCAGAAGATGTGAAAATTGTGATTTGTTCGAGAAATTAATTGAATGAATTTCCTACTTTCGTTTTGAATGGACTGGTCGACATTTTTTTTTAATATTAAATTTGTAATATGCTATTTTGTTTTTAGATAAATCTGCTAAGTCTGTGCTATCGCATTGAATGCATATTGAATCCTTGACATTCAATCATTTTGAGTTTTAGAGTTGTCATTGACTTGTGAAGATCCGTTCTTCGTTAGTTTCCGTGTGAATGACAGCACATCCTGTCAACTATAAACACGTGAAATATTATGCCTAATACAGCCTTTTCGACGCACATACATACATATTCATACTTCTTTTCTGTATGTATGCGTGTGGAGTGTAGATAACAAAAATAATGCCGCATTTTAAACTTGAGAAAAGCCTTGCATATTTTAATGCGCAAGTTATGCTGTCGTTATGCATGTATGTATGCACTTTTGTTCATGTATGTGTATGCGGTTAGCGTTCGTTCTTACCTGCTTCATTTTGTGTATGTAAATTTCCAACAAAAAAACGAAATCGACGTCGAAAAAACCCTATTAGTGATAATATTTAATGTGTTTACAGTTGACAACAACGCGCTGTCACGCACACGGAAACAAACAAACGAATCTCGACAAGTCTGAGACTCAAAACGATTAAATGTTGAATGCTTTAAACTACAAAAGATGTGTTGTTTATTCTTTCTGTTTTGTTTTTTTTTGTCATTGACATATATCAGACTACGATAAATTTAAAAATACTATTCTTTGTGTAATTTATCAATTCATTTCATTTACATCAAAATTGAAGAATAATACAATTCACAGCTACTTTAAAAAAAATTGATTAATATGGTTTTAGAAGGAACGTAATTTTACGAAGAATTTCGAACGTAAAACGTGTAGCATCGGGGAAGAAAAAAATGCAAGCGTAAAGGAAACAGGAACACATGCAAATTCCTAATATAAGCATGCCAATATATATATATATATTGGCATGCGTGG
>NC_042997.1:148693132-148745632 GCF_006345805.1 Octopus sinensis
AGGACTAAAAAAGGAATCAGGTAATTATGACTCTAAATTTTCAACCGCTCGGTCATAGGCCTTCCATTATATTATGCAACGGAATTTACAGTCTATCATTCTAATTCAAAGTTTATAGCGCCATAATTTATTTGCTAAGGGAAGGAATTGAAGCCGGCACATATAATTGTTCTATAAACTAAAATTATATAAAACAAAATGGTTAGAAAAAAGTGCAAAAACAAGTTACCATAGTTTAAGCAATGTTTATCAAACTGAAACTAAGTCATGGCTATATAAGCTATTAACTCCATTCAGAGACAGTTTTCTCGATTTTTTTCTTTATAATTTTCTTCAACATAATTTATCCAATCATTTAGTGTATACATACATAAACATATACATACTCACATACAAACCTGCATACACACACAGATACACACGCGCACACACATATTACTTAAAGGAAGATTTAGCTCTATATATTTAAACTTGGCCATTATTATTCTACTTACTTCTCTTTAGAGTGAGCGGAAATAATGTACGCATATTTAATGTGAAGAGTGCATTTTTCACTTTCAAAAATCCTTCAATTTCCTCATCATGATAGATGATACATTCATTCGAAGTCTGGAGTTAATTTCATTAAAGTCATTTCATGTAAAGCCTACATAATGTTGTGCTACTCTTTTTAATCAGTGAAAATTCCAACAAATTTCCCAACTTATATGCATGATTAATGACTTGGAAATTAAAGCATATTGAAATATTTGCATTCATGAGTAAAATTGGTAGGGATTCTTTTCATTTCCATAGGTATACGAGTCTTCATTGGGGATTATTCAAATATTTCATATGACTATATGAATTAATTAGAAGATATTTGTAAAAATGAACGCATCGATGCATTTTCTTTGGCTTGTACTCAGGAAAATTGTCGGAGATGCTCAAATTGAAAATACCAACCTAATTGTACGTTTATGTTATATATAATGACTAAAGCAGTGATAACGAAAACAAAACATACAAAAATGGAATTAGAAATTAGCGAATTAAGCGAAAGTGCATATAGTTTCGATCTATATTTTGCCTTATACGGTAAAATATCTATAGTTGTGTCCACACTCTTCATGCATGCTGAACATTACGAAAGTGATATGTCGGGATACATACTAAAATAAAATTAAAATCTCGATGAAAGCATTATCGGAACTGCCACAAGAAAATCCAACTATAGAATGGATGTCAATATAGTAACCATAATGTTTAAAGTATGGCTATAATCTGAAAAAAAAAAGATAATACATCATATATAAGTAAATGCTTAGTCTTTAATGTTCTAGTAAATATTACAGTGTGAAATTTTTTGTACTAAGGAATAATGATCTCTCTATATATAAAGCTGAAGTTGTCTGTGTATGGCAGCTTTGGTAGCCCTCAACAAAAACTATCTCCTCCGTTCGCTTCCCAGACGCGGCGCAAGTTGACCAAAATTGAGGGTATGATAGAAAAAGGCTTGCTCTTCCTTCCGTAGACGAAAAATTCAAATCGGACCATGTTAACACCAAAAAGATTTTTACATCAAAAAGGTACTTTTTTCTATGAAAATCCCTATTTTTTACGATTTATTGACTGCTGTGTCGCCATTTTTCCGTGTATTTCCATCAGAAAATTATTCCCTTAAAGAGAATTACAAGCTACATAATGCACAATTTTTACTTTTCAAAAATTCTAATTCTAAAGGTTCGAAAAGAAAACAAACACGAGCAACGCCGGACTCATTTTAAATATAATGATGGCACATAATTATAACATAGTTAAAAAGACACCAACTATTAGTTATTGACCGTGTAATTATTAGACACAATCTCTCGGTGTGTTTAATATCTGAAAATAACTTTCTACTTATTCTGCTTCCCAACTTATAAATTACTCGATAAATTTTGAGTTATCTCCCACTTTCATGGTAGATTTTTAAATACACGTAGACGAAATTATTTTCAACATATATGTAAATTTTATGGCATCTTCTTCATAAATTACCATGTTACATTCTACTATATTTGTGTTGACCATGCGTAACTCAATCTCAATGTTAAGTGATTTTCCTTCATCCCTATACTAGATACTCATTTATCCCTATATTTCTTTCTCATTATCATGTGCAGTACGATATTTAGCTGTTTATTGCTTTTACTAGTTAATGTGAGGATATGTTCTAATCTCATGGTAACATTGAATATTTCACGACATTTGGATTAACATATTTTACATACATCGTGTTTTCATTTAGCTTGGATTCAATACACATCCGCATCTGATATCTCAGTGAATTACAACGATTACCTGACTTTCATACGTCGTTGAAGTTTTAAATGCTTCTGTTCAGTATGTAGAATACTGCGTAGATTAATTTCGCACTAAGCCTACTATTGGAATGTGTTCCACATATATACACTACGAAGTTTAGCACAAAAAAGATAGGCCTACGTTTATTGCATTCGTACAACTACTCGTACACCCACTAACTTCCACGCGAATACTCGTGATATAGATATCCGTTTCACGAGAAAATCGATCGGAATAATCTGAAATACACACACACACACACACACACACATATAAATGTGCGTGTGTGTGTGTGTGTGTATGTGTGTGTGTTTGTCTGTGTATATATATATATATATATATATATAAATTTAATTAGAGGATATGTTAGTTCATGTACGGATGGTTTATATTCATTTCAAAGAAGAAAAGAAAATGGAGATTAGGAAGTTAATAATTATTTATTATCAACAACAAATTAGCCATCTTCTCTTCTTACAACTCTTTCAATTGATATACAATTATTTAATTACAAATTTGTACATTAAATTTACATTTATGCGACATGAGTATAATTTCATCAGAGGTAAAACTAACGTACTTTTGAATGTTATATGTGGGCTTATCAATTCATCAATTCGTTTTAGCAGACTGATATAAACTATCTGATATATATATATATAATATATATATATATATATATATATATATATATATATATACATACACACACATACACACACACATACATATATATATATATATATATATTCCACATTGGTGCTCATCATTATCTAAATATACGACTATTGTACTCGTAATAAAATAATAAAACGGATGGAGTGGAAACACTCCCTCGCCGTTGACGGACAATGCCCACGTCACCAATGCATACTAGCCCCCCTCAACATGCCACGTCGCAACTCAACTACACAGTCGAATGAACTGGACCAACGTGAAAAATGTGAAGATAACACACAGCCACGTCCGGGAAGTGAACTCGCAACCTTATGATTGTGAACACGACGCTCTAACCACTGAGTCATGCGCCTTGAGTTAAAAACACATGTTCTGGGGATGACATTTAACTCCATCGAGTGGTAAGATTCCGGGTTCGGAGTCAAGGAGGTTGAGGGAGGTATGGATTTATCCATTCCTCGACACTGCTATGTATATCAATATAAGTGTGCGCATTGCGTGAAAGCGTTTGTAAATGTGTATGTATATTCACATACTCTCACCCACAGAGACACATACATATATATACGCACACACACAAACATACGCACATGCATTTAGGCACACACAAACACACACACACACACACATATAAAGCAGAATGAGAAATAGAAATAGAACGTCCTTGGTACAATATTATATATTTGGAAAAATGAATAGAAATGGCTTATCTGATTTATCCACTTTAATGATTAGATGTTCATACTTCATTAGATGTATATACCTTTTGAATGTACGTAATAACTTGTGAACGTCTAATTATTATGTTGGAAAAATTATCAGAAAAGCCATTTCTATTCATATTTTCAAATATATATATATATATATATATACATATATAAAGTTAATCCAAACAAGAAAACACAACAACGCGAGGACGTGGAACATATATAGTATTATTGGACGCTCAGGAAAGAAGGAAAGAAGGAGCTCTTCGTCGGAAACATAGGAGAAGGAAAGATCCAGAGAAGGGAAGACAGAGGAAAAAAATCGCCAATGGTACACACGAGGTCACATTTTAAAAGGATATATATATATATATATATATATATATATATATATATATACACATATATATATATATATGTATGTGCGTGTGTGTTGACGTAAGAACTTACAACTTTTCGAGAGAACGTGAAATAATCGTTGTTTTGAACAGTGGTTCTCGAAGCTGCTATTTTTCTCATTTTATGTGCCTCGAGATCTACTGTTCCGAAAAAGGAGAACATGCACACACACACACACACACACACACAACACACACACACACACACACACACACCACACACACACACACACGCACACACACATTTAGTCAGCGAAAAACTATTTAACCTACAACAAAGATAATCGCTTATCTAGATAATGATGAGCACCAACTTGGAAAATTATTTGTTAGCTAAACGAGAAAATCCGGCATACTTAAATATATATTCGTATGCAAAGTTGTGTATCGCTATGAACAGTCTTTAGTTCTTATATTTGGTTAGAGTATTGTACTAAATAATCACAGGATCTTAAACGTCATACTGCACTAAAAAACCCAATATGTATTTCGAAGTTAGCAAGTACATCATCCACTAACTTTCACTCAGGCAGAACAAATACCATTTTCTCTAATACTATAGCGCTTCCTGCAGATCTTTGATTACTGGGGCTCAGCAAGCAACACCTATTTTTACCTGAATATCTAATTGGGTTCTATATTCACAACATAATTGCTTTAACATATGAACATTCCCCTGTGCCCGTATCTTTTTCATTTATTTAACTGTTCATATCATTGTAGTTTATACATAGCTTTTGTCCCATGTATATTTTACTTTTATCAGTCATTACACTAAGGTCAAGTTGGGGCAACCGCTTGAAAATCTTAAAGTCGAATAAATCGACCCAGTACTTATTTCTTGTTAAGCTTAGTACTTATTCTATCGGTTTCTTATGCTGAACTGCTAGGTTACTGGGACGGAAACACACCAACAACGGATGTTAAGTGGTGGTCAGTCAGAAACACAGACACAATGACATATATATATATATATATAATATATAATATATATATATATATATATATATATATATATATTAGGATAAAACTTACTTAGAAATGGATGCGAGGCGTTCCATCATATAATAACAAAATAATAAATAAAGCATATGCATATATACATACATATATGTACGTACCTACATATATATGTATATGTATATATAAGAAAAATGTCCATTTCCTTGGATTTGTTTTTATGTTTTCGTTTCTCATTGTGTTCGACGTTTTTTTTGTGTCCTGTACCCATATATGCATGTATATATACATATAGTTGTAGGTACATACATATATGTATGTATATATGCATATGTTTTATTTATTATTTTGTTATTATATATATATATATATATACTCTTTTACTCTTTTACTCTTTTATTTGTTTCAGTCATTTGACTGCGGCAATGCTGGAGCACCGCCATTTAGTCGAGCATCTCGACCCCGGTACTTATTCTTTTTGTAAGCCCAGTACTTATTCTATCAGTCCCTTTTTGCCGAACCGCTAAGTGACGGGGATGTAAACACACCAGCATCGGTTGTCAAGCAATGCCAGGGGAACAAACACAGACACACATACATATACACACACATACATATACACACACATACATATATATATATATATATATACATATATACGACAGGCTTCTTTCAGTTTCCGTCTACCAAATCCACTCACAAGGCATTTGTAGGCCCGGGGTTATAGCAGAAGACACTTGCCCAAGATGCCACGCAGTGGGACTGAACCCGGAACCATGTGGCTGGTTAGCAAGCTACTTATCACACAGCCACTCCTGCGCCTATATATATATATATATATATGACAGGCTTCTTTTCAGTTTCCGTCCGAAATCCTCTCACAAGACTATTCTCGGCCCGAGGATATCTAGAAAACATTCGCTCAATGTGCCACGCAGTGTGACAGAGGACAGAACAATGTGGTTAAAAAGTAAGCTTCTTGCCACACACATTCCTATGCTTATATACGTAAGTTTGGTTTGAATACATTTTTGTTCAAAATTCCTAAAGTATATAAACATGTGTTAAGTCTCTATTTACTATTACTTCCATATTTATACCGACCTCTTCCTTTGAGATTCATTATTTTGTAGACTAGTTGTTTACTTTCATAGAGATTACATATTTTATTCTTTGAAATTAGAAATTTAATATTCCAGGTGTCCCCTATGAAGCACTCATTCTGAAATCGTGACAAGTAACTGAATACAAGGGCATTTGTATGGAATGCAAAATAGAATATATAATATTATTTAATATATGTAGGGAAGGATGTTGAATGGAAGAATTGTTAGACTGTTAGAAGTAATAAAATGCTGCTTTTATTCCGGTTCACTTCTGGCCAAAATCAACTTTGCCTTTCCTGGTTTATGGAGTTATAAAAATACCATTTGAGAATCGGACAGGAATAAACAAACGCCCTTCGTGAGGTCTTGTGTTCATTTTAGAATGAGTTATGTTATTTATACATATTCTATTTCACACAGTCTGTTTGACCACAACTATTCCTGGGACGGCAAATTTGCATTGTGACAACACCACGGAATTTCAATTTGCAGGAGGTAGTACTTTCGGATGTATAAGTTAAATCTCACCAGGATTAAAATAATCAAATGTCAATATGAAATGCTCGCTCGCGCAGACACACACTCACAAACACACTCACACACACATTCACAAACACTCAATATCTCTTATGATAATATATATATATGAGTAAGTGAAAATTCCATAGTTGAGAGGCTGCAAATGGCTCCATTATTTTTTATGTATCTCGAATGAAGTTATCTGTACATACTTAAGCACTGAGAAGCTAATGTTTGCGGTCTTTGAGTTTTAGCAGCATCGTTCTTAAAGCTGAGTATTTTTTTAAGAATGCGTAATTTATGCCTCAGACGTGTAAGTTGCTGGTGTGTGTGTGTATATATATGTGTGTGCTCGTGCGCGCGTGCGTGAATCTTGAGTAGTGTGTGTATATATGTATTTTCGATTTAGATTTTACATTTTAATTACCGCAATATTCTGGGACACAAAATCGTTTCACAACCTATTTGTGTGTAATTTTAAAATCGTATTACTGAATCCTTCACGTTTCCATTATAATTTCCATAAATTTAATATCAATTTTGTAGAAATATTCTCTGAGTATTTTTAATGACACTGTTCTACTCTAAAAATAAACATGTTGGTACAGAATAAAGCAACGAAAACCAGCTAAAAACAGTCTCTCTTCTAGTTTCCAAATGAGAAACAATTTAGATAATAAGTCTGTTTTTAAGAATCGTTTCGAGACAATATACACTGAAGACAAGCATTAAGCAGAGTTAACGTAGAAATTGACTAATAGCTTCATACCATAATGAACTGAATATACACACGTCTTTTTATATTTATTTTAGTTCGAAAACACTGACTTCATTTCTAATATTATCTGGAAATTGGTATTGATTTATTTGTTAGGGCAATATATTTTGATCAATCATTTTCGGATACAATTAGCGGATTATTTGTGGTGCTTTTAATCTGTGCCGTTACATCGCAGCGCTTCACCACAACTCTAATCATGTTGAATTAACGTTGATTCAAAATAGACTGCCCACACTGTCGAAATATAATTTTCCAAAAGACTGACTTCAAATATCAAGTTAAATATTTCTTACAATATTTTTGAAATTTTATGATTATTTCTTTGCAACCAGAAAAATATTTATTTTTGAGTTGATATTATTATTTTCTCGTGGATTTTTGTCAGATTTTTATATTGTTGCTCAACTTTTGGATTACACATTGTAGAATATTGATTTTTAGCTACCCTTTTTCAAATTATTTTGACTCTCTAACTGATATTTTATCGTATGAGCTGATTAAGGTATTCCTGAAAGCTTAATGTTCTTTTATTTTCCTAATCGACTTGTTTACTTGGTAGTACTTTTAGTTATACCTCTGAGGTTTTTCTCTTTGCCGTACCGTTTTTCATTTGTAAGAACATATTTAGAATATTAAACAAGTATTTTATTTATAAAGACACAGACGAGCAGACACAATTGCCGCATAGATGAATATGTTCGTTTACGCACAAACACACATGCAACACACTTATTGATGTGTATACAAATACATACACTGACTTTGTAAACACATTCTAAGAGATATAAACTAAGGCAAATAATCATAACGCGACGGCTTATTCCCCCTCATTTAATGTGGAGCAGTATTAAATATTCAGGAAAATGTATCCAAAAACAAATATAAAATTTGTAGCGAGATACAGCCGGCTTTTAAAGCAGATCATTTGACTTCCTTCATCAATTGACTTCTTTAAACCGACCAGATTATAATTCTTTAAAAGGAAGATCTTTATTTTCGACAAATTGTTTATCAGTTGACTACCATAAGAATTCGATTCAAAAATCGCAGTATCTTCGAGGTAGACTATATATGAGCCAATGTGTTATGCAATTGACTGTTATTATTACACATGACAATTAATCAGACAGTGCAATGTAATAAATTCCCGGGGAAAAATACAAAGTTTTGTCAGTTGGTTTAACCCTGATACATTCCAGCTATGCAAATTATACTCAGCATCGCAAAATCATTGGTATTTCTGAATAAAAGATGGTGTAGAGGCCGTCGTTTATTATCCTGTTAAGGGCAGTATGGTGATGTGTCTGCCAACATGGAACGGGTAAATTGTCGTATCATCCGGCCTCTTACCGTCCTCTCATTCTAACCACACCGGCTCGACTTTATAATATTGCTAAGGGCACCATGGCATGGAAAGCGGTAAATAATAGTCGTAGTTATATACAGCACAGTCAATTATGGGGCTAAGTAACAACAAATCAATAGCTATACCACTGCTGTCAAAACTTATATGAAATGAGTCATACGACATAGATGGAATTAACTTTGTAATGAGAATTATGTTATATCTCTGAAATACTGATTTTATTAGGAATTATGAATTGTGATAATTCTGCTGTATTATATTACAAAAATTTGCATTTTAATTAAATTATATTATATTAAAAATCATAATGTCAATATTAATTATAGATGCACAATATTTAATGAAGTAACTGGCTTCTGTGATTTAACATATGCACATTATATGGTTCTCGTGCGTGGATAAAAATTTAAAATATATCTTGTGAAAGTATTCTTACTTAAAATATTGCCAGTTACTTTCCTTTTAATATCTTATGGAAATTACTGCGTATGAAATTTCTTTATGGCTTTCGGTCATTTTACTACGGCCATACTGGGACACTACATGCAAAGTTTTAGCCAATAATGTAACGCTGGTTTATATTTCGACGATATATATGTTTAAAGAATGACATAATTACACTTTCACACAAAAGCAAACAACAGTACATTCCTTCAGCAAACCGAGACGAATACATGTGTATATATATATATATATATATATATATATATTATGTGAAATAGAAAGATGAATAATCTTGTAGTAGATTAATCAAAAGTTTAACCGATACCTTAGTAGCAAAAATCACAGCAGTAAACAGCACGGTTGGAGGTACAACCATCTGGCGTTGCAACCGTGCGTTGGTGCGGATAATTGAAATTAAAACATTATTGGTGAATTGAAGAAATGGAGCTGAACGCAGATTGAACAGAAATCGTTTTATTTCATTCTACACGTGTTTCGAAAGGCACAAATTACCAAAATCCGATTGAATAATGGGACCATATTGTGTCTTTCTCTTCAGGAAGAAAAAAGGAAATCCGTTGGAAAAACAGAACAGAGGCGGAGCAAAAAACAAATCGAACTGTGCTCCTAAGAGCCCATGGCGAAACTGTTTATCAGTGTATGTTGAGAACCGGTGGCTGAAGAATTCAACGGGTCAGGCATCGGTAAATCATGTGGGTGAGGGTGTATAGATGTTCTTTGTGACCGAGAATAAAGTTCTGACTATTTAAGGAATATTGGATGTTTTATAAGGGGCGAGAAAAAATCTACCTAGAGACGTGTGTGTGTGTATACTGTTCTATATATGTGTGTGTTGGCGTAGGGGTAGAAAACATTTTTTGTGTACGTGTGTGCGTTTGATCGTTCGGCTGTCAGTGGCTACTGCCGTGATAACCGTTGGGTGGCAGAAAGAAAAAAATAAAAAAAATATATATATATTATGTTTTATGTGTGTGTGTGTTCATCTAAGCCTGCCTTGTCAAGGAAACCCCCCGCTGTGAAAAAACCAAGCCCCGTTTGTCTTACAGGAGTAATTCTCCTTGCAGTGGTTAATCGTAGATATCTTAAAGGCTATTTCAGAATTTGTTACCAAGGGCTATGGGTGCCGGTATTATTTATAAACGCTATTTAAAGGCCAGATAAGTGTAACGCCGCCAATGGGGGCATCGAAAAGCCGACTGTAAGAGCCCGTTTACCATCCGGCCTCTGAAACTAATCCTAGCAGATTAAGATTTACGTCGGCGAACTCCAAGATCAAAAACGCCGTCTACCAATGCAAGGTTTACACGGACTCAGATGCCTTCACTTATGTAGGGGCATCATCCTCAAGATTGTCTTTGCGTGTCTCCAACCATTACGCAACATTTCGGGACGTGAACAAGCGCCAGACCACGGGACTCAGTAAGCTAATATGGCGACTGAAGGATGCGAACTTAAGCTATAGGCTGGAATGGTCAATTTTGTCGGTGGCCCTCCCATTAGATAGGGGCAGAAGACAGTGCAACCTTTGTGTCTCCGAACTCTTCCATATTTTGTTTGCCAGAGGCCGGATGGTAAACGGGCTCTTACAGTCGGCTTTTCGATGCCCCCATTGGCGGCGTTACACTTATCTGGCCTTTAAATAGCGTTTATAAATAATACCGGCACACATAGCCCATGGTAACAAATTCTGAAATAGCCTTTAAGATATCTACGATTAACCACTGCAAGGGGAATTACTCCTGTAAGACAAACGGGGCTTGGTTTTTTCACAGCGGGGGGTTTCCTTGACAAGGCAGGCTTAGATGAACACACACACACATAAAACATAATATATATATATATTTTTTTTTTTTTCTTTCTGCCACCCAACGGTTATCACGGCAGTAGCCACTGACAGCCGAACGATCAAACGCACACACGTACACAAAAAATGTTTTCTACCCCTACGCCAACACACACATATATAGAACAGTATACACACACACACGTCTCTAGGTAGATTTTTTCTCGCCCCTTATAAAACATCCAATATTCCTTAAATAGTCAGAACTTTATTCTCGGTCACAAAGAACATCTATACACCCTCACCCACATGATTGACCGATGCCTGACCCGTTGAATTCTTCAGCCACCGGTTCTCAACATACACTGATAAACAGTTTCGCCATGGGCTCTTAGGAGCACAGTTCGATTTGTTTTTTGCTCCGCCTCTGTTCTGTTTTTCCAACGGATTTCCTTTTTTCTTCCTGAAGAGAAAGACACAATATGGTCCCATTATTCAATCGGATTTTGGTAATTTGTGCCTTTCGAAACACGTGTAGAATGAAATAAAACGATTTCTGTTCAATCTGCGTTCAGCTCCATTTCTTCAATTCACCAATAATGTTTTATATATATATATATATATGTACTACTTCCATAACAAACCAAAACGTTCCCCCTAATGCATGTCGCGATATGACATCACAAACTACTCCTAGGAACTACAATACGGTATGATACCGGCCGGTCGGCTGACCAGTAGAAACACTTACATACCATCTTCAAACTGACAAATACATCACTACTCACGTTTTTTCTTCATCATCCTAAACAATCACGTACTTTGCCCTTATATTATGCTCTTTAGTGATGAACACACCACCGCATACAATACATGCTTAAATATCCAAAATACAGAATATGTCCGTTTTTATATTACGTCTTTCCTGAGGACGGTCACACCACTACACACGACCCGAAGGTTTTTACCATGGAAAACACATCACCTAATTGGAACCTAAATCCACCAACTGCCTATAGTCTCGCAGCACCAGTAATTGTAATGCTGACTACCTACTTTCCAACATTAATAGGCACCCTTATAAGTAATTATAGACATTGGTTCTAAGGCCGCTAAAGCTCCTCACGACATTTGTGATGTGTATGGAGAGTGTGTGAAAGAACTGCTCGTGATTGGTATGCCAAGTTCAAAAATAGAAATTTTGACCTCAAAGACGCATCTCGTTCTGGCTGTCCAGTCGAGTTAGATGAAGAGCAATTAAACCAACTTTTGCACGAATATTCTCGTCAAAGGGAACAGACAGAGAAAATGGAATGTTCCCACACTGCTATAGAGAATCGTTTTCACTCGATGGGAAAGGTTCAGAAGTATGGATTATGGGTTCCGCATGCTTTAAGTGACAACAACAAAAATCAATGAGCTACAATCTCCGCTGGTTTCCTTGCTCAACTCATGGACACAAGCAACGATTTCTTTACTGAATCGTTACTGGCGACGAAAGATGGTGCCTGTACATCAATATGAAACAGTATAAGGAATGGCTTAGCCCCGGTAAACAGGCGACACCGTTTATGAAATAAGATTTTCATACGCTTAAAACGATGTTGTGCGTATGGTGGGACTGGGAAGGGATTATCCATTATGAATTACTTGAACGGAACCAAACGGCCAATGCGGAACTCTATGTTCAACAGATGGAACGACTCGACACGGCTATTCAAGAGAAAAGACCTAATCGGTAGCATGGAGTTCTTCTGCTGTACGACAACGCCCGCTCTCATATCGCCAATATGACCGAGGAAGCTATTCAAACGCATGGCTGGGAAGTGTTGCCATACACGCCATACTATACTGATTTGGCACTAACGGTTTTCCACCTCTTTCGATATCTTTCAAATGCTATGCGCGGAGTTTAGTTCAATACTGATGCAGAATTGAGAGCTTGGTTGGATCAATTTTTCGAGTCCATCGGAGGCGGTGTGAGAAAACGGTTAAGCAATAGTTATTCTAGATAAAATAATGAAATGGAGGAATGAAAATAGACGTGAGATATGCAGGAATATTGTATCTTCAGTTCCATCATTTAGGCAAAATGGTATACATATAAGATTCCAGTACCTTGTCAGTTAGTTCCAATAGTATTTAAAATTAGTCATTCCAAGCATAGAGCTTGTAAACGGTGTTATTGAATCTAGGGATTTTGCTGAAGTGACTTAAAGTTTGAGAATGTTTTTGTATACATATATGTTGTTGTATACATATATGTGTGTATTTGTGTCTGTGATTGTCCTTCTCATCATCGCTTGACAACCGATCTTGGTGTGTTTACGTCCCCGAATCTTAGCGGTTCGGCAAACAAGTCCGATAGATTAAGTACCAGGCTTACATAGAATAAGTCCAGGGATCGATTTCTTCGACTAAAAGGCGATGCTCCAGCATGACTCTGGTTTAAATGAGTGAAATAAGTAAAAGAATATATATACACACACACACCACACACACACACACACACAACACACACACACACACACACACATATATATATATATATATATATATATATATATATATATATATATATATATATATATTATATATATATATATATAATATATATATATATATACATTTATACACCTACATACTAAATTATATAAGAATATAAATAACAAAATACAACTAGCTCCACTAGCAACATAAGCGGTTGCCATTTGTAGTAATATTAATAGTCATAATAGTAGTGACGTTTTGCTGAGTATCGGTGAATAAATGAGCTTTTGTCTTGCAATTATTTTGAATATTCGTCATATTCCTACTGTGAATTATTTAGAAGTATTTAAAATTCTGGCCTATCAATAATTTTGTGTTTCTTTTATTAAATAACCTTTTATATATTTACTTGTGATATATCATGAGGATGGCATCTGAGAAGAAATGAATTTCCTATGAATTTTTTTAGTATCTACCACAGCCAAAGTACTTTTCTCTATTTCATTGCCGATTCTATCATTGATCCAATCGTAAATTCCGGTAATCTACTATATCGCCGACGAAGAATATCAGCAAGAATGATTGCTATAGGAAATTTACTCTTGTACATATTTCTAGTAAATTAGAAGTTATTATCAGGTGAGTGGTCGGTTTCCGTAATGCACTGCTTTATTTACTCCGATTCTACATGCTGAGACCATATCACAACGCGGTAAAGTCGTTGTTTTCGGGCTACGTAAGAAAAGCAACATGCAAACATAAGGTCGGTTTAATCCACCGACACTGGAGTTCCCGATAAGTATTCAAGCAATGGGCTACAGCGAAGAATCCGGCAAGAATGATATTATGGCTGCTTCGTATTAATGAAAAATGTCCAAACTATTCCCGTGAGAATTAGCGATCAGGGTATTATGAGTTTGTCGAGAGTAGAAAAGGATGAAGTTTATTTTTTTTCTCTTTGACGTTCACTGTCATGTTCTCCGTATTAAGTATAATAAACACTTAAGATTTTGAAACAAAATAAATGAGTAGAATTTAATAATAGTTGGAAATGTTGGCACCAGGGCAGCAATTTCAGGAGAGGGGATAAGTCAATTACATTCACCCCAGTGTTTAAGTGGTACTTGTTTCATCGGCCTCGAAAGGATGAAAAGCATAGCTGACCTCGGCAGAATTTGAACTCAGAATATTGAGACGGACGAAATGCCGGTACGCATCTCCCAGTTCATCACCATTGTACAGATTAATAATAATACAATTTTTGCCGATATTTTATAGTAGCTGAGGTACCCGGTAATACACGGGAGTGGGAATATTCCCAGTACCCACTATAATGCCTAATTTCTCTCGGGCGAAAAATGAAATCAAGACATAGGACAGATAATTAAAGGCGTAAGCAAATTCATTCACTAAAACAATAATACAAATAAATATATTTGGAATAGGAAAATGACAATTGTTTGGTCAGATGAGTGGAAAGCTGCAAATATATAACCAACGGAAACATCAAGAAGGGAATTGCAAACGAGTGCTATGAAAAAAAAAGAAAGAACATGGCGGTTTGAAAAGTAAACATAAAAATTATTTAGAGAAAAGGCACTTAATTCGACGACTGTATTTCATGGGTATACTTTCAATAATCATGAGAATAAAATATCAATTTCAATGATTAGAACCGACAATTTTAAGTGGCGGTATTAAGAAAATACATGTTATATGTTTTAGCATACAGCTCTACAACGTTTAAAATCGGTAATTTTAGGTGCAGGTGTTAAGAAAATACATGTTACAGCAACCTGAGAATACTGAAATAATTGATGAACATTTTAACCCCACAACAATTTAAGCCAAATTTCGTTAATCGGTCAAGCAAAGATCAGGTTACGCATTGCTTGAGTGGCGTAGGCAAGCATTTATTTGTCTCAAAACATCCGTAGCGCATGCTCCATCTGTGTAAAACATTTCAAGAAAATCAGTTGAAAACTTTAAAAGTTATGGCAGAAAATAACATTGATATCAGAGTTTGCATAGAAATGGCCTATTGATTTTTGAAAAATCGATGCTAATTAAAAATTATCACCTTTTTGAAATTCCAAGTGCGTGAGTGACCGCATGGGTACAAGCGCCCCCACCCACCCCACACACGTGTCAAGTTTCATTAAGATCAGCTGGATAGTCTCGGAGGAGTTAAAGTAACAAATTCACACACACACACACACTCACACACACACAATGGTAGATAAAATGCCCTGAATATCTTAAGTAATTTGAGGACCACATGAGAATATCCCCTGTCTAAAAGACTAATTTAAGATCTTGAATATTCTATAAGAGTTAAGGTTCATATAGTAACGTAACACATATCTGAACTCCAAACGAATTTGAAAGTGAAAAGGGGGTACACTGATAAGGTAAACCTAGTAGTTTGTATAAATGTAGTTTGATTGGCAGTATGTTTATGTTTATGCATGAAATACTGAGTAGAAAAGAGTTGAGAAATAAAATGCACTTACCTAATTACATTTTGCAACGCTGGGGAATTAAATCAACGAATTGAAATAATAAATTTTAGAAAATGAAAACGATTCGCATTGAAATACATATTTGCAAATGCTAATGAGGTTACTGTTAATAAGATGTCTGTTTTTACTCATGAAACATTTTTCGTCAAATTGAAATCTATATTGATGAGTAGAACCAATTTCACGAAAAAAATGAACAGAGTGTGCTAGCGAACCCGTGTTTTCGTCATTTTTGTATATGTGCGTACAAACTTGATATATCTTATCCTATCCCTAGCGCATATTCCATCTGTGTATCAAATTTCAAGAAAATCGGTTCAAAACTGTAAAAGTCATGGCAGAAAATATCATTCATATGAGAATTTTTGAAAAAATCGATGCTCATTAAAAATTATCATTTAAAAAAAATTTCCAAGTGCCTAAGTGTCCTCATATGCATAAGCCCCACACATGTGTCATGTGCCAAGTCTCATCAAGATCGATTGAATAGTCTCGGATGAGTTATAGTAACAAATTCACAAACACACATAGACACAACCACAAACATACAGAAAGTGCCATTTATGTGTATAGATTAATATTCTCTTCGGAGCAAGGCGGCGAGATGACAAAATTATTAGGAAGTTTGGAAAAATGCTTAGCAACATTTCGTCTGTCGCTACGTTCTGAGTTCCGAAGTCACTGAAGTTGACTTTGCTTTTCATCATTTCGTTGTCAATGGAACCAGTATCTGTCGAGCACTGGGGTAGATGCAATCAACATAACACTGCCCTCTAAATTGCTAGCCTTGTGCTAAAATTTGAAACCATTATTATCTTTGGCTTTCATATTTACAATATCCATACCAAAACTACATTTATTCAATTTGATTTCTGATGTCCATGGAGCTAGTTCTTGGACAAGTAAATATACTAATTTTGAATTAAGAATATTATTTACTTATCATCTAGTATTTCAAATTCGAAAATAAAACAATAATGATTTCAACGACTACATTACTGCTGCATAGAAAAAAACGGTTTCTAACTGGAAAATGCAGTGAGCCGGCAGAATCGTTAGCACACCGGGCGAAATGCTTAGTGGTATTTCGTCTGCTACTACGTTCTGGATTCAAATTCCGCCAAGGTCGACTTTGCCTTTCATCCTTTCGGGGTCGATTAAATAAGTACCAGTTACGCACTGGAGTCGATATAATTGACTTAATCCGTTTGTCTGTCCTTGTTTATCCCCTCTGTGTTTAGCCCCTTGTGGGTAGTAAAGAAATAGGTATTTCGTCTGCGTTACGTTGTGAGTTCAAATTCCGCCGAGGTCGACTTTGCCTTTCATCCTTTCGGGGTCGATAAATTAAGTACAAGTTACGCACTGGGGTCGATGTTATCGACTTAATACCTATGTCTGTCCTTGTTTGTCCCCTCTGTGTTTAGCCCCTTGTGGGTAATAAAGAAATAGGTTTCTAACTGGAACTTCACCAGGATATGAAGACTCGATTTGAAATAGGAAACCAGTTGATTACACGTTTGAACTCTTATTTCTAAACAAATGTTGCTAATGACCTGAACGTCTAAATCATCGATGCATAGAAATAATGATTTCAAGTTAGATTTCCAACTGGGAACGTGTACACATCTATGCATAACATAACTGATGACGAAGATATATCGAAGCGTTTGGAATTGGTGTAGACATAAATATTGAGGATATATACTTTAAAGATGGGGTTATTAGTCTGGAAAATTATATTATTGAAAGCAACTCATTTCAGACATGTTAGACATTTAATGTACTGTTTATGATTTTTACCAAGAGAATTAATGTCGTAAGAGATATTAAGTATCTTTATTCCGACTATGAAACAGTAGGACAATATGAGTTAGTTTAGATCATATTTACGTTACTAATCATGCAGCAACTGTGGGAATACTATCGATTTCTTTCTTGTTATTACTATGAAAAGTTTGAAATGCGGAATGATTGTGACCTGAAAACAATAGTGGTATTTAACTTCATGGTCCAGAAATTAAGAAAGAGAACGCTGAACCCGTGGGAACCATATTCATAAAACAAGTATGGAAAGTATGTATGTTGATAGTTCATAAAACAAGTATGGAAAGTATGAATGCTGTTAGATATTTTCCATTATGCGATGACATATACTCCAATATCTTCTAAGTTTCCATCATCCAAAATTCAGCTATGTTACAGAATAGATCTGCTTATTCTAAGACAAGTTTGCAACTTTGGCCGCTTTTCATCAAATTTTGCTGGAGTACAGTGCATCTATTTCTAGCTGGAATCATTTTATCACTTCATCCTTGATGCAGTCGATATAATTGACGCGCAGTATGGGGTCGGATGTTTAACACAATTATAATAAACGACCTTGCATTGTTATATTTTCATTTCAAATTGTAGACGTACACAATAATCTTATATTATTATTTCAGATATTTCAAAATTCTATTTATTTTTCAGAATCGTAATGGTGACTTATGGTAAAGGTGCATGGCTCAGTGGTTAGAGTTTCGAGCTTACGATTACGGACCGGGGTGCGTGTTGTGTTCTTGAGCAAGACACTTTATTTCACGTGGCTCCAATTCACTCAGCTGTAGAAATGAGTTGCGACGTCACAGGTGCCAAGCTGTATCGGCCTTTGCCTTTCCCTTGGATAACATTGGTGGCGTGGAGAGGGGAAGCTGGTATGCATGGGCGATTGCAGGTCTTCCATAAACAACCTTGTCTGGACTTGTGCATGGTAGGGTAACTTTCTAGGTGCAATCCCACGATCAGTCATGACCGAAGTGGGTTTCAGAGAATGGTGGCTATCATATTTATAATAAGCTTTCTCATCTTTCTATCTTTTCCTTGTATAAATGATGTATTTTCTTAGACGAGAAAATGCAGTTTAACATAGCAAACCTTCGCTTCATGTGATCGGGATCCAGATACGCATATTGTGAGGTTCATCATGCCGTAGAACGAGTCTGGATCAGTCATTGTAAGAGAAATCCCTTTCATACAACCTAGGAATACAGGAATATTAAAAATATATAATGGAGCTAAAAGTGTTTTCACATTACACGTTTGAGTGGACCTATCTGATTACGTATTCTGTTATTGTAAGCGGTGGATAGATGTCACTCAAGTATTCAGTGCTATTATATGTAGCACTGATATATTCTATCTTCTATTATGTAGTTTTAGTTTGGGAAGTTTATTAACTCCAGGATCGTGTCTAGATTTTACAGTTCTATCTGGATTAATTTTATTTACAGTAACGTTTATCTATTACAGCGCCGCACTTACCCTAAAGGAAGTATTCTCTTTATTCATCATAGTTGGGTGGCACATTGGTCTATCTTATTTTTAGAACTTGCCGATTCCTATGTGTGAGATTGCGTTCTACTCTCATATTCCTGCACCGTTAAGTGAAATGGTTCTGCTGGTGAACTACTGAGAAGAATATTGTTTTCACATTTCCGTATTGTCTGACAGGAGTAATAATAAACCTGATGTGTCTTAATCTGCCGAATCGCTCTTCTACCTGTGTTTGTCTGAAACTTACATTTGGGAGGTACTTGGACATTATACATCTACGTGACTGTCATCCTACTGAGTTTATCCAGAACCACGGGGGGAACGTTGACTATAGTGATTTTGTCGTCTCTCCAGGCTACAGATTGGTGCCACTCAGATTTGCCCGCGTCTCATCTAGAGAGGTGTTCTCTGTATTTGCAGTACTAACATAAGAGCTGAACTTGAAGTGTTCTCGTGTTAATATTGCTTACAATTCTATCATTGGTAGTCCTGCCTGTTAGTATGTGCAGTACTGGCGGTTGTAGTTTTGAAGAAGGAAAATGATAATTTCGGTTTTGCTGATAATGGCTCATGGAATCATCGTTTCATTGACAGCAAAATTGTTGATAATGGAGTTTGTCGACATTTATGTTGTTTTACAGTCTATCTTTGCTTTTGCCATGTTCTTGTCACCTTAGAATTTTTTGTTCTTTTTTCCTATCCTATTTTTCCCCCTATGAGATAGGGAGTTCCGAATAATCATTCTTCATTAAATATAACCAAGGTAGCATTATTGTCGTCTTCATTGCTCTGTTTGTTCTTGATATTCTCGATGTTGCTGCATGCGATCGTGTGTGAGTAGTCGTGGCTTTGCTGCTACGTTTCGTGACTGTGGTGACGTGAATGCTTTGGGGACAATCATTTGTTTCCTTGGTTTTGCGATTTCAGAACTCCCTTTGTTCCAATGTAAACATGAATGACTAAAAAAATTAAGAATAAAAATAAGAATAATAAAATTTCCTATTTAACAGTTCTGCCTTCCATATACGTTTGGGAACGATAGAATATCTTTCCCCTAGCCACGCACACATACACGCACACGTATACAATATCAAGAATGTGTGTGTGAGTGTGTGCTTTTGAGTGTAATGCTTGATTCGTTTATGTCAGAATATTCGCTTTACATTTACATTTCGATCTCGGAAGAATTACAGGCAATATTCCTCCCGCTAGGATTTGAACATAGACTGGAAAAAGTTGATAAAATTCTCGTAAGTCGAATTTTCTCTTGTGATTCTAAAATTCCATGAGTAATGCAATAGGAGTAATATTTGCTTGATGAGAACACATTAAGGTAATTAGGCTACAAAGACACTTAGAAATAACACGATGTAATGAGACAACAGTTTGAAAGAATATTTCACGCCGAGTACTGTTAAAAATTAATTAATATTTTAAGTTAAATGAATTCTAAAATGATGGAGACATACATTAATACTGTAGCAGCTGTTATATACAGCTACTTATAAAAATGAAGTGGCTGTTACAATAGTTTCCATTAACAATTAAATGAATTCACAAACATGATGGTGTGTTCTAAATAAAGACAGCATTTAAAACAGAAGTCGACATAGAAATATGTTTACTACGGAGAGAAGAATTGCACCTTTAACTATTATAAGCTCTATATTTTGTATTACAAAAACTTACGTGGAAAGAATGAATACAAAAGAATAAAGTTAGTTTCAAAGATTAATAACACAAAAACTGTTTTCCAGCTTCAAAGACATCGAAAAAATAAGACAGAGTCGCAGGAAATATCATGAGGAGAATAATGAATTAATTATAGAAAGTATTGAAAAATGTAAAAGTAAATAATAAACTAGATTATAGATGTCATGCTGACGTGTTGGCAGATAGAAAAACGACCTACATGGTCAATATCTAACATAATTTTGTAAAGTAAAAATTGATAAAGAGCTACTACTGTCTGGCAACTTCACAATGCAAAGTTTTTAATTCAGTGTTTTTATCTAACGTGGGAGAATTTGCTCAAGAAACAAAAAAAACCTATAATGAATTGCTAAAAATTCTATGTCAGAATGTACAGAGATTCGCTTAGCTCGTTCTGGCTCTGTCGTCTTGAAGTGACAGACGCAGAAGCGTAATAAATTCTATACAATGTAACCGATGATAGCATTACATAATATGTATTGAGGTTAGAAAATTTCAGTGAATGTATTTTCACACATAAAAAAAACAGATTAATGCAGACCACGCATACATTAATTTCACGAAGTGAGTGTGAGAGACAGCCAGATAGACAGTGAGAGAGAAAGTGTGTGTGTGTGAAAGAGTTTCTGTGAAAGAGAGAGGAGATCATTTCATAAAGCCTCAAGTTCCTTTGTAGTCACTTCTGCCAGCCGATGCGCTGCAATGGAGAGTGATATACTGAAGTATTCAAGAAACAAATGTATATTTCTAGAGAAAACGTCTTAGTTTATTTTTTTAAAACTGTCTTTGAAGTCGGAAAACACGTTTTGAGCTACTTCTAGTTTCATTTAGTTGTTAGCATTGATTTTTAAATATATTAGTTTTGTACTTCTAAATATATATTTTAATATAGCGTTCTAATGTCAAAAGTGCAGTACCTCCCTCCGATCGTGTTAAATAATGTCTTTATATAGCCCTCTGTTGTAAATAGTCTCGATTCTTTAATGTTTTTCACGAAGTTTGTAAAACCCACTTAACATTTAGTGAAAAATATTGTAACGGCAATTGATATTTGCATATTTTCAAAGAATGAATACCAAAGCAGCGGGAGTATTCATATATAATACTTTAATTTTAGAATATAGCTCATTTAAGTATTTAGTTCAATGAAAATATATTCGTACGAAAAACGTTTTCACATCTTTTCAGGCGTTTTACAAGCTATCGCCGACATTATTGATTGGAAATCGGAATTCCTATAGCAGAAATATGACTGCAGCTCTGGGTTGAAGAACAACAATTCCGAAAGAATATAAATCAAAATCAACCCTGTTGAAGTTTGAACCCACAACGGAAATATTTGGAACAATTATCGTAATGCACTGTGTCAGGCACATTTACTGCCGCTGATGATTGCTTTCAATTTCAAAGACAAAAAATCAACCCTATCCCCCCTGAATTACATCTGATATTATTAAGTCTGCGAAATAAATGGAAACATTAATTATAGCAGATATATTGGAAACGCTGCAAAGGAACGCCTACAAATATATAACAATTACAACTTACAACACATACACAGTTTAGAAGCAATAACGCTACTAGCAGCTGCACGGTTAATGTAGATATATGTTACTTGAAATACAATAGAGATTTCTCATGGCAAATGTCTCACTAAATTAAAATATATTTCCCGTCCGATTTGATCAACGTATCCCGGGAAACAATTATCCTTGGATAAATTCTAATCCTCAAAGTATTCCAATTTTATTTGACCAATGTGTTTACTTGGATCGTTCATTATCACGAACATTCTATTTACTAGCTAAAGATGTATCTCTTTCGGAATTATAAGTTCATGTATTGAACGTGTATGTTAGCTGCGCGCCTCCAGTTTCACATAATGATATTCCGTTATAGTGATATATGACAATAAGAGAAGGCATCTAATTTCCCATAACCCTCTTGCAAATTATTTATAAGAATATCACGAATACGATTGACAGATATCAGTTTATTATAGTTTTCAATATCTCGGAAACTTTCCGACATATTATATGGTGTCTGTACACGGTAGCTGTCTTTTAACAAAATATACAACTGAATGTTCTTTAAATAATACATTATTGGCTTCGAAAATGAAGGATATCTCAAACAAGATAGTCGTAGATGCATTGCCGGATAAAAGTCGGAGTGGCAACGGTTGAAATGTGTGTGGTTGTAGACCTGTCATTCAGGAGATCAACTGGGAGTAAAGGAATTTGACACTTACATACTTGAGGCAAACTTAATGCAATACAAATTATAACTGGAAATTGTCATTTCACACTAGAAACAGTTGATTCAATAGCATGTACAGGATCCGAAATTCATTGACATCCAAACTAAAGAAGAGAAAGTAAGGACTTGTACATTTTCAAAACTGATATCGACTCTATCTATCTATCTATCTATCTATCTATCTATCTATCTATCTATCTATCTATCTATCTATCTATCTATATCCTTAAATCTGCTTCTGATTACTGAAAAACTACCATACATACACCGTGTCGTATGTTAAGGAGTCGGATCAACATAAGTGCACTAGGCACAATAATTATTTCGTTATTGCCCACTGGGGGCTAAACATAGAGAGAACAAACAAAGGCAGACAAAGGGATTAAGTCGATTACATTGACACCAGTGCGTAACTGGTACTTACTTAATCGACCCCGGAATGATGAAGGGCAAAGTCGACCTCGGCGGAATTTGAACTCAGAACGTAACGGCTGACGAAATGCCACTTGGTAGTTCGCCTGGCGTACTAGGCACACTAATTGTTATTAATAAGAAAATGCTTGAATGACTTTGGTAGTGTCCATTTTCCAGCATGCATGAACTAGTATTGAGATACGTCTTAACTTATTTAATGATTGTGTTACCTTTAAGAAACATTTGTTTATTGTTTGAATGAATATAAAGTTGAAATACACTATTCCAGTATTGCATTTCATTGAAGAAACATTTATGGTTTCATAATTTATAACAGTATTGTCACAATGTTGTATTCCCAAGTACGTTTCTCCTTCGACACAAGTTTGACATATCTTTTTGTACGTGCATTTTGAAAATAAATTTATTTCTTCTACAACATATCTTGGACATTAGGCGTATAAATTATGCAAGGGTGCGTGTTGTACGCTGGCAAGTAGGGTATTTAAAGATATAAACGAGTTGTCTGATTGTATAAAGCAGAGTGGGACCCTGGTCATACGATTTGTAACAGAGATAGGCTATATGTTTGACGTAAGAATATACAAAACTATCACAGCTTTATTTACTTACATTGTTGTGTTATTAAATAGAGCTGTTCAATTAAATCAAATTAAATAAGAAATAGGTATATATAACCTAGGTATATATTTATATTAGTGTGACAAAGTGGTCAATTTTCTCTTACACTATCTCCATATGCAAATCTAACATAAGCAACTGCAGCGATATATTTGAACAAGATACAATTGAAATTGTTCTCTATGCTAAAAGAACACACAAAACACCATCATTAAAAGACTTAAGTAAATAAATGCGGTGTCATCATGTTTAGAAACATATATTCCCGAATTAACCTAAAGTCTGAAGCAATAAATTGGAGTTGTCAGTCATGAAAGTTGAAACAAAGTAATTTAAATGTGATTTCAAACAATATTTGAAGTTCGAAGAATTGGAATAGATCGCAAAAACGTCAAATATTAACAGCAATAAGATAAACATTTAAAAGGAACAGGAAATTTATATTTAAAATAAAAGTGGATATATATCTGATATATGTGAAATCCTTCAAACCTATGCTAGATGGAAAACATAACAACATACAAATGTTCTCTCGAGAAAAAATAAACATCAATGTGCTGTTAATATGATTAAATGAGCGCATTCACTTTCATATATTTGTGAATGCATGCATTTTACATGTAGTCATTATTTCCTGGATACTGCTAAAACATTATTGGTATTTTCCTTCAAACTGCGTTGTATGTTGAGAGTAATATATAGGGTAATAGCGATATATATTACAAATGAGAACTCTTGTTTAATCACCATTATCTCGTAAAATAAGCAAGCATGTAATTTCATTTCAGTTTTGATCTTCGTTACAGCAACATTAATTTTTATTTCATATTAAAATGTTAATAACAAAGCGTTGATTAGCAGATATTGATTTCTAGATGTATCGTAGTTTCGGTGACATATCTATATTCAGCCATAGGAATATATTGCTCATTTAATCGTGTTCCATTAATCTAGTCAGGCGGAGGCCAAAACATAACTTAATATAAAATAATTATAATCTTGTTTTTGATTGCTCAATGTAATTTTGTTTCTCTGATGAGCGGGTTTATTTAAATTGATGGCATATATTCATTGTTGATAATTCTCTATATTGAATGGACAGTATGTATTTTGTTTATTTTCCATGCAAAAATAAATGATTATAGTATTCGAAAATAACGTTAACCCTCTCAATGTAAAGCAATGAAATTAATAAAATCCTTCATGTAGATATATTGTGTATACAGATATAGAACATAACATTTATCTATGAGAATATAAAATATATATTCTCACAAGTGCCCATTACCTCTGTAAATATAGGCATGTGTAATGGAAATTCTGTAGTTATGTAATTTGTTTTAGCCAAAACAACGAGAGTCATGCGTCTTATATCTATTTTTTTTTTATTTTTAGGCTGGATTGTGGACTATCGGACGATTTCACATGTGAAATACCCTATAAAAACATCCGTCCCGGTAATTTTGGAAGACTATGTAATAATAAGCTAAATGATGCAAAAAATATTGGACAAAATCTGAAATGCAATTAAACTCTATACAAGCAATCGATATATGGGTATGTATGTTACTTTTTAAATTGATATAAAGTTTACTTACCGAAGGAAAGAGACAAAATATGCAGAAACGAAAAGTTACACTACATAAATATATCCTAAACCTACTTAGAATAAATTCCCTGGAACGATAAATAACATACAAATAGAGACAATATTGCTTGCAGATACCTGCTTAAAGCACAAATGTCAGAGAATGCAATTGTTATTTAGATAGAGGCGATATCTGACGATTTTCAAACCTATTCCAAAGTATGAATATACGTTTAAGAGGAGAATTTATAGATACGTAAGTAAATAGCTGAAATAATTGTCAACAATACCCCTAACACCAGCTAGCTATCTTATGCATGGGCATCTATTTGTGTGTGTAGGCATATTTGAAAGTGTGTCTAACCCGGATGGAAAGTAGAGATGTACATGTGTATCTGTACATTAATAAACACGTGTCAATTTAAACAACGTCTACGTAACTGCATACACGTGACCCAGTAAATGTATATAGTTGTGTATATAATTATGTGTGCCTGCACTTATGTATACGCCTATATTCTTGTTCCCGTAAACTTGATAGGCAGTGTATGTTATACATATATTTGTACATTTTGAAAATAAGCGAGCGCATATTTATGTAACCACAGTCGTGATGAGATATTAGGCTGTGCCCACGAACTTTTTTCAGATACTCCAATACTGATAGAATGCAGAGAGGACGTTTTCTTCAAGTTTTCGACCAGGCCGAACGCTTTAACAATTTCCTCTCCTCAAAAGCACTTGTCGAGCGGTAGTGTTAAACCTGGCCACGAAGAAAACATACCCAAAAAGCAGCCATTACTGAATTTTCAAAATCAGAAACAAGCCTATATATTCGCTATTCTTTCACTCCTTTGAATCTCGTTGACATATAACACTACCGAAATACATACAAAAGCTATGATAATTGTTAATCTCTCGCACAAAAACATTTACTCTCCGTTTTTTCGAAAAGAATTGTAAAATATTCACTTCCTTTTGCGTCTGCATAAATTAATTTGAGATTCCTTATTGTCCTTGTCAAAATTAGTTCTCGTACAGATGGAGAAAGATCGATGCGCTTACTCCACCAAGTGCTAATTTATGCATAACATTGTTCTGTGCTATCTAGCATACGATCGTCATCATCTGTCTCATTTGATGATGAAGGAGAATCAGAAAAACTAAAAATTTTCTTCAATCATTTATCTGCGATTTGAATTCTCCTATCGACAAGGGCCACTTGCGCTTAAGCACATTTACGAAGTAGACGCACTGATATCAATTGATGAAGGCCGTATCCATGTAAAGGTTTTGAAAAGCCAAACTAATGATAATTGATGTTCTGGAACGAAACAACAAATGATGATATTTGCTTTTAAGGATTAAGTAACATTTTAATTCTTAAAAGTGTTAAGCTAATTTAAAAACGAAACTAGAAGCTACGCAAAAATATCTTGATGAAATATCGCTCCAAAGATCATGAATAAAGTATAAACAACGTACAGACGCACTTACACATACAAACACACAAGTGCAGATACAGCATATCTGTGTTTGCACGAATGTTCCAGATTTTATCATATAATTACAAAGTTTAAAATTTGACGAAATACTACCATTTAGGGAATAAATATATTGTACGTATGTATATTAAGTTGGCTCTAAAGTGTTTTGCATTACAGACACGAAGGTATGCAATTCTTCTCAAAGTATATTTCAAAGCATTAACATTTCCTTGTGGAATTTTAAACTAGCCAATCAAGTTTGCTTAACAAATGTTTGTTCTAAATTTCAGGAGCATATATCATAATTGCTGAGAGGCGTATAAAAATGACTTTGTAAATTCTTTTAATGCATATATAAAACGAAAGAAGCGTATTTATTCCATTAAATATGGAAAGAATTAAATTCATTGAAAATATGATGTAAGTGGATAATACAAGTGTAGTAGGTAAAGGATGTGCCAACAAACATACATTGCGACAGTAAAAGCGGAAATTAAACGTGAACAATGTACATTAAAAGAGAACATGCTTATGCAAACTATAATACACTCAACAAAATCGGAATAAAATTCCTTTAAAGAAATGTGTTACGGATTAAAACAAGAATTATTTCCTATTCATAAATTATATATGTGTGTGAGTGTGTGTGCGTGTGTGTGTATGTATCTGTGTATATATGTAACTATCTTTATCTATACACACAGACATGTATATATACAAATACAGAGAGAGATAGAGATAGATAGAGAGAGATATATAGAGAGATAGAGATAGAGATAGATCGAGAGAGAAATAGAGAGTGAGAAAGATAGAGAGAGAAAAAGATAGGTAGATAGGTAGATAGATAGATAGATAGATAGATAGATAGATAGATAGATAGATAGATAGATAGATAGATAGATAGATAGATAGATAGATAGATAGATAGATAGATAAATAGATTGTATATGTGGTTCGCTGAAGTCTGAAAGAGGTAATATGAAGTGCTTGATGAATGAGGCTTTTCTGCATTCTATGTATGTGACGTATTACAGAACATCATTAAATAACAAAAAATATTTTACATATATTGCCATTTATAGCAAAATAAGAACCGCATTTATCATTTTACACTTCAAGTTCAATGTAATACGGTTACGCCTTTCTTCCCCTTCTTTTTATATGGTGCTTATCTTTTTATACTTTATGTGAAATATCCCTTGAAATCTATAGATTTTCTGCCCATGCTTTACTTAAACATATATACATGCATACATGCATACATACGTACATACAGACATACACACGCGCACACACACACACACATATATATATATATGTTCTATACTTGTGTAAAGAGATGATTATTTCAATTATGTATTGGTGTCTGAACCATACCTAAACACTACATACAGATATATATGCGCACATGGATGCACGCACAGGTATATGAACACATATATGTTTTTGAATGTACAACTAATGTATATTTTAGCCATTCGATGTATACTTGAAAATACTATTCTGTGTAAGTCGAGCAGGAGATATGTGTGCTTAATACATTTTTGATTGTATAATACTTGAATTCTTTGAGCACATTGAGTTTCATTATTCATCCGTTGAGAGCCATCCACTCCCCATTCGCAGAAAATGCGAATAATGGTCCTGAACCGAGAATATATATATATATATATATATATATGAAATTGAGAAACATTTCCTCGCCTGAGGAAACAACTAGATCTCATAATGCAGGGAAGTGGTTACATAATCATGTACATACTCGCTTCGTGATCTACGTTGTGTGGAAGCAATCGTAGAGGTTAAAAAACAAATGTCTAACCATACCGTACTCCTTGTTGACTCCAATTTTGTCAATTATGCATTCACAAACGAAAGATGCCCAAACGGAAACCTAGAAGTTCTTAAAATACTACTACTGGATAGCATAAGGTAAATCTGAAGGTGGTCAAGCCTTATACTGTACTCTACTAGTTTCTTAACAAAATACATGTCTATATCTATCTATCAATCTCTCTGTCACTCTCTCTCTCTCTCTCTCTCTCTCTCTTTATATATATATATATATATATACTGTATATATATATATATGCATGTAGATCATAAAAAATATATTTTTTTCTTTGTAACTATATGGCTAACTGACTAGCAATTTGCATGTACGCTCTATGTCTCAGTCACTATACGTTTTGGATTTTTTGTGCATGTGAGTAATGTCATATTAAAAAAGTGACTATATTCGAGTTGATTTTATTATTAAGTATTTGTATCGTTATATATTATGTAAGTCTAATTTAGTGTAATAGAATCCCTAACTCTATGAGTATTTTTTGTATCGCAATGAAGATAATGCTTTTTTGCTGCAATGTTTTCAGCACATTAAAATCATGGGAATAATAATATAACTAATTATAGTATTTAACAACAGACAGAAGAAAAAAAAAGTAATTAATTTCTAGGAGACTAATACATTTTACCTGTAAATTTCTTTTCGTGTTTTGCAATCGTTCTGTATGTAATTTTGCTTTCTTGTTGGGTTTCTTTAGAAAATTGTTTTGCTGAAATCTATAGGTAATCCATACAATTTTATCATATTCATAGTTATTGGTTGTCTTGTTACTCACAAAATACAAAACAAATTACATCACAGTATACACGATGTATATTCACACTGTAAACGTAAGCACGAACTAAGATATATTGCAAAATATGATATCCCAAATCTCTCCAATAACATCGAGCCACAAATCAACAGCTTATTAAACTAGATATTAATCCAGTTAATAGATTGTTGATTTCAAGATTGCATTGAATACAGAAATTTCAGTGTAATCTTGAAATAAAACTTAGATATTATTGCTAACACTATACTTACAAAGATGGAATTAGTTCTTCTGTCATTGTGGGCAATGATCAAGTGCTTCGCATGGGAGAAGACAAGGTACGGTGTGTCCGACTGTGGATAGCTAGTCCAAAGCGTGGTGATAAGGTTCTGCCGTAGGTCGGACACTGGTGATGTGCTGGGATTGACAGAGAGTAGTAGAATCTCTACTTGTGCAGTTGGCAATCCTGTTCTGTTTATAGCAGGTGGTACCTTGGTAGTTCAACCTCGCCAAGGAAAGCGGCCTTGCGCTTGCTTTTCCCAGGTGTCGGGGTTTATTTCACAGCTCTTCAGTGAGGCTTTGAGTGCATCCTTGAAGCGGCTTTTTCTACCTTGCGTGAACTTTACGTCAGACATTTCTCTGTAAAACAGTCTCTAAGTTTAAAAAGAAAACTGTTTGTACTCATGAGGAAATGTATTAATCTAGGAAATAGAAAATAGCTATACTTGTGTGGAAGAACGAAAAAATATTAGGCACCAAATTATACAGTTGATGCAGTAAAGGCGTTAAACTTGGTATTTACATAATTCAGAAGAGACGATTTCTTCCAGAAGTGGTTGTATAAAAGCTGCACCGACCATCTTTTACGAGTGTATGGAAAAATAAATGCATGAAGCATTTATTAAATTCTTCAGCAATGATGAGATATTTCTACTATGTTTGATAGGATGATAATTGCAAGAGCAGAACTAGGGATGCTGCTTTTCGCTAGAATGGAATGTATGCTGTTATGCTTAGTAAGGAAGACGTTATTGTTTGAAGATAGAGCGACATTTTGGGTATCTTGATAGGTGGAATTAGAAAACAAAATTGTACCTACTTGTCAGGAAAATTGTGTCCTATGTGTACGCAAACTGGATTCTAATTACAGAGCATTAATAGAACAAATTAGTTACTCCATGATAAATGTGTGGCATGGGGGCGTCTGCAAGTTGACAAATCTAATATCGCACTTAGTGCTATATTCAGTTAGGGGACTGAATGTTGATTACAATAATATAAAAATGGTGTTGGATATTAGAAGAGAGAAATTGTATTTTTTTCTGATTGAGTGCAGAATCTTCAAAAAAGGACTGCTGTCCTCTCAGTATAAATTAAGAGATAATCGACTGAATAAGTGCTTTTGGCTTGTATCCCAACAAGAGAATGAAGTATTTATCTCTAATAATCAAGAGAATGAAGCCTTTATCTCTAATAATCAAGTGATGTAACATGGGTCATTTCAGCACAAAGCCAAACTTAACTTACTCCTATATCAATTATTGAAACTGGCAGATAAGATTAAGTTCATAGTACAGTCACACGAATTAGAGAGCAGCTTTTGGAAGAAACAATTTTTTTAATATCATATAGTGGCAATATCGTTACATTTGACCGTGTACTAGAAATAGCAATCTATGTTTTCGTACGATAGTGTAATGCATGTTTTTATAAAATCAAATGAACTGGATACATGCCGAGGCCCTTACAATCTAAATTCATGTCAAAGGTAATTCATATTTTTATGGTTTGCCAGGTTCTTCCACTTCAACAGATATATGATTTCAGTGTATGATAGAAAGAATTATTTTAGCATTTTCTTGCAGAATCAAAGTAGCACAATAAGGTATTCAACAATATGGATTCCTGCGAATGCTGCCATTGATTTGAAACAACCGAAAATATATTCTTATGCTTCCGTACATGAGAAAGACAATTGCTTCAATTTTAAGGCACAATATATTTATATGCGATTTTAGATATATATCTAAAAGAATCGGCTACAAATATAATTATATCGATGTAGGATCAGTATTTGAGTCACCGAATTCGTTTCATTTTGGGTATGTTTTGAAATTCGGTTCATATTTTTATAAGACGGCTTTGAGAAAATGACTATTAGATACTCACCGTTAACAATAATAGACTTATTTTCTAACTGCTGGCATATGATCAGAGACACGAATATTGCAATGTTGCATATATTGTCCACATTTCTCTAGAAATAGGAGCATTTATCTGCAGAATTTCCTTTGGAAATATTTAAGGAAATTGCACAATAAAATGTTTCACATAATATACAGGTAGCATCTAAACTTGCATTCGGAAGCTCTTCAAAATTCTGACCAATCATACATGAATTTACCTGCTCAGCGAACATAAACATAAACATTATTACAACTCTCTACACTAAAATATAATACTCCCACAAAAATGTGTAGATACATGACACGGATTTATGTATGTATGTATGTATGTATGTATGTATGTATGTATGTATGTATGTATGTATGTATGTATGTATGTATGTATCTATCTATCTATCTCTCTATCCATCCATCCATCTATCTCTCTATCCATCCATCTCTCTATCCATCCATCCATCCATCCATCCACCCATCCATCATCTATCTATCTATCTATCTATCTATCTATCTATCTATCTATCTATCTATCTATCTATCTATCTATCTATCTGTCTGTCTGTCTGTCTGTCTGTCTGTCTGTCTGTCTGTCTGTCTGTCTATCTGTCTGTCTGTCTGTATGTATGTATGTCTGTCTGTCTGTCTGTATGTATGTATGTATGTATGTATGTATGTATGTATGTATGTATGTCTACATGACTGGCTGTTTGTATGTCAGTCTGCTTGCCTAGCTGTCTGTCTGTTTCTTTCTTTCACACACACACACACACGCACAAATATACATAGACGTCTACGTATAAAGGTATGTGTCAGTGTGTATCACTATATGCACGAGTGATTATATATGCGTGTGTATATTCATAAATATGTACCTATACGTACACAGACACACACACACACACACACATATATATAAAACACAAAACTATGTGGTTATGCGGGCACGTGTATGCACACGCGTGTGTATCAAGAAGTAGCGGTAAAAAATATATAACACACCATATATTAGAATCCATTTAATGCTTCTTTATCTTGCATACCAGCTCCAAATTCTGTTTAATATCCTGGATGAGATTGCATTTTCTGTACTGGCATTGATTTCGTTGTTTGCTGCGATGTCATACTCACTTATATGCGTAGTTTCTAAATATCTACGATTGTATCTGTTACATCTTAGGCTTTTCTAACTTGACTCACATATGGTTGTAATTCTAAAAAAAAATAATAAACCAAGGAAAAGATCTTAAACGTTGCAAAGCCTGCGTCATAGGTTTTTAAACTTCACTCTTTTAATGATACTCTACTCTTTACTCTTTTACTTTTTTCAGTCATTTGACTGTGGCCATGCTGGAGCACCGCCTTTAGTCGAGCACATTGACCCCATGACTTATTCTTTGTAAGCCTAGTATTTATTCTATCGATCTGTTTTACCGAACCGCTAAGTTACGGGGACGTATACACAATAGCATCGGTTGTCAAGCGATGTTGGGGGACGAACACAGACGCAAACACTCACACCCCTTTATATATATACGATGGGCTTCTTTGAGTTTCCGTCAACCAAATCCACTCACAAGGCTTTGGTCGACCCGAGGCTATAGTAGGAGACACTTGTCCAAGGTGCCACGCAGTGGGACTGAACCCGGAACCATGTAGTTCGTAAGTAAGCTACTTACCACCCAGCCACTCCTACGCCAATGGTATCAAATTCTGGCACATGGCCAGAAAGTCTGTGTGTAGGCGTAAGTCGATTACTTCGACCCCAGTGCTACCCTGAAGGGATAAAAATTACGTCGATCCCGGCGGAATTTGATGATGGACCACTAAGCATTTTGCCTGGCGTGCTAAGGTTCTGCCCGGCGCACTAACGTTTCTGCCACTGCTTTAATAATAACGCCTACAATATCTCAGATATATATTATAGTAAGTCATATATTACATCATGTATATATTCCTATGCCGGCTATATCATTTTCAAATTTAAATGCCAATATGTTGTGCCTTGTCGACACTGTTAAGCTGCAGTGACGGGCAAAATTTATGCAGTTATGCTGCAGTGACGGACAAAAGCCTGTCAGCTGAACTACTGCAAACTTGAGAATTGGAAGTCAAGGACAGGGACTTCAAGAAGTTTAACACCTTATTGAAGGAGGGAGACGGTTTAAGACTGACACCTCTGAAAGAAGTGACTGAGAATACGGAAAAAAAAAACATCACGTACAGAACGTTGTATATAGCAACAAAGAAGGTGGAAATAGCAGCCATAGAAGCGGTAGAGGAATGCTTAAAATAGATAGAGGATATAACCACATTCTACAGCAGAGGGCGAATGTTCGGTACGGTGGAGATGCGCTTCGTAAATGAGAACGAAGCAAAGAAATACTCCACCGTAGCCTTGAAATCAGCGAAAGTGTGCACTGTTACCTACTTACTGTGGTAAACGTGCGACCAGAGTAAGGATAGGGAGGGTGCCCACCCCACCAAAATTGACGAGACATGGCTTGTGGTAGACATCCTCTACAATACAGAAGAGGCTGAAGTCCTGAAAATGTCGAAGACTGCGGAGGGGAACTGAAGGAGGTATGGAGTAGTGGTAATGGTCCATATCAGCCTACCAGACCTCCACAAGATTGTTGAAGAGCTCATTTTACCTGACGAAACCAGACTGAGAATTATTGTAGAAGGTAGACCTCCAATATGTTTTACATGTGGAATAAGGTGTCACGTGAATGCCAAGTGTCCCCAGAAACAAGAACAGGAGGAGGCGGAGAAAGAGAGTCGAGAAAAAGAGGAAAAGAAGTTTACGGTGGTACAAAAGAAGAGAAAAAACAGCGAATCCCCGCCTAAAAAGAAAAGAAAGGCTTGGAAAATAAAAAGGAAAAAAGAAAAATGAGGAATCAACAGGAATACGAACACAAAGACCAGAGACTTCAACAAGCAATGAGGAGGAAAGACAGAAGAGACTAGAAACTGAGAAGGCGCAACAAATAAAGATGGAAACACGAGCAACATGGGATGAGAGTGAAGTAATACAGCCGAGAAAGCCACCGAAGAGAAAAGAAGTTCCAAGATGGAAGGCGTGATAAGGATTAAGCTGGGCGACAAAGAGGAGAATCGGAATATGAAAGCATAGTTGCTGGAAGATGAGAGAGCATGAAGATTGAGAGACATATTCGGGGACAGGAGAAAGAATACAGCATTACGATTTAGACATGACGAATTACCATCAGTGATAGAATTCGAGCAGTTAATGGATTTTATGATTTAAACACGATACAAATAGGTAAAATGGAACTTTCTACTTTGTGGGGTAGGAAAGCCATTTCATTATTATCATTTTCCTAATTCATAATTGTACCCCACGCTTTGTGTTGTCTGTCATTGTGGTGTCCCTTCTATATTGAGGCTTTATGCCTATGATAAAGAATATACGAAATGTCACCTCACTAATCATAATTGATACCCTCAGATGCCTCTCGCCATTTTGCAGGCCTTCCTATTTTTTCCATGTATACTCGTTAATTATTGTGATGTCAGTACCTGCGTCCAACTTTAATCTCGTATTCACATTACTTTTATAGATACACATTTTCTTATTTGTGCGTCGCTTTCCCTTTGTGTTGACAATGCATTTTTTCTCGAATCTTTTTTGTTCGACTATTTTCCTTTCACCCAACAATATACATTCTTGCGTCCAAGAATTTACATTGTTTGGACAGTTTTTTCAAATGCATTTCTCTACATCCATAACATGGTTTTGATCTTGACTGTTGTTTTTCTTTTTTCGTATCTGTTACCGGTCGACACGTACCTATATTTCAATAATCGTTATCAATTTTTTTTGCGTCCTGTAGTAGATTTATAATTCTCTCGCATACTATAGCGACTATTTGTAGAGTTAGCTTTGAATCTCGTTCACAATTTGTCAATATTCAAGCCCTTATCTCTGCATCTTTACTTGCCATTAATCCTTGTACGAAGATTAAACATTTGAACATGTCCGGGCTTAATTCGAAGAGTTTAACTTTTTCCCATTCTCTGTTTACGATTCCGGCATACGTGACGAGATCTTTGCGCTCCTTTCTCTTCTTTTTTTTAAAATTTAAACACTCCCAGCGAATATTAAATAGTGAACTTCTTTCACTGAACATTTTAGATAATAGCTTAATTGTTTCCTCGAAACAACTTTCGGATAGTCTTCACGACAATATGTAAGTTCACAATTTTCATGTATTGCTGTTGATGATTTCCTTAAAAGAAGACGTACCTTCTTTTCGTCCGTCCAGCTTTTACACTTCCTTGACGACTCCTTCACACCGTCTGAAGTATGCAGAAAACATAACCTCTTCTGGATTGTACGTAAATTCTTCAATTGAATTCTCAAACGCTTCTACACAAAATCGAACCTGAAGGGTTTTTTGACTGCAACGATAATTCCAACAACTGTTGATATGGTTGTTGACGTTGTAGTTGCTGTTGAACCTGTTCTTGCTGTTTGTGTTGTTCTTGTTCTTTCTGCTGTGGCTGCCGTTGCACCTGCTGCTGCTTTTATGTCCTCTGAACACACTGTATTCAAAGGTTATAACAACACAGATATAAACCACGGACAACACGTAACAAACAATATCACTTCTCAACGACTTCTACGATGGTCTTCACAAAGTACCTGAGCACATCATACTGTTCTCTCACTGACAGTGCGCATGCGTCTTCATACGGTTTTTGGACAGTTGATTTGCTATCCCACAGGGGTCTCAGGATTTGTGCATAACATAAAAATATGAGCACAAACCAACTTTTTAATTCAGATTCTTACACTTCATATTTCATAACAATACATGGCAATAGCATTATCTATCCTTTATAGGTCAGTAGGAATATTATCTTCAATAATTTCTTAGTTGTGATACTCTGTGTATAAAATTGAATATATTCCCACTGTCACACGACATGAAACACTATCTGTTCGACATTACATTTACTGGTGAGATAAATAAGAAAGGTGGGTGAAATTGTCTCGCATAGAATTGGTGATGGTCCTGCGCCGTCTAACAATGGAAGTTCAGCGGTTCAACAGAACTATTTTCTCCCGAATCAAAGTGAAATTTGGAAGGATGATCAGCTTGAATTACGTATGTGTGCATGTATGTATGTATTATATATATATATATATAATATATATATATATATATATATATATATATATATATATATTTATACACATGCATACATGTACACACACTCACACACACATACACACACACAAACAAACACACACATTTTTCTATATATCACCTTTCAATCTGTCTCTGCTTTTTTATCTAGTTCTATATATATGGATGGGGGGATCTGCTCAAATATGTGGTGTTTTGTCATGAAGGAAATGCCGGCTGTGTGCTTGAGCGATTATTTCTGGTTGCATTGTTCATAAAAATTGAAAAGTAGCTGATAAATGCTCTTTATGCTCACTAGAGATTAGTGCTGGCGTTATTGGACCTATCTGGATTAAATTCTCAAAAAACAAATACAGTCATATGTCTCCGTGCAGAAATAATACATTAAAAAGGTGATGTGATGACAGTTCTGCTAGCTAAATGTGCAATGCGTTGAGTCACCCCAGATGCAAATGCTTTAGATGTGGGTTGCAATAGAATTACGAGTCTTTCAATGTTGAAATGTGGAATATGTGGAAGAGTGACTGCAATACTTACAGGGAGGTCAACAAACGTCATTTCACAGCTGGGACTGTCTTAGGAGGAGACATCAACTGTCTCAAAAATGTTCTGACTGCTCTGAGTAAATGTTGCTGAGTCCAAATGGATGAAACAACATGAAGAAATGTTATGCAAAGGAAGACAACTTCATTATGTACAAAATTAAAAATTTGATTAGCCTACGATAAAATTTCAATTATATTTCCTGCTTCGTTTGCGTCGACTAAGTTGGACGATATGCCGTATGCTGAATAAAGAACCGTTATGAATTCCGTACTGCACTTCCCTATTAAAAGCATGTCAACCACATCTCCCACCAACCTTTCCTTTTATAAGCATCTCTGACAAATTACCTGTTAACTTTCTAATTCACCTGGCATATCCAAAAGAATTTCTACAGCTTCCAATACCGATAATTCTAGCAATTCTCTCCGTTCTGAACTTTAATATTGACTTTAATTATGGAAATTACGTACAGTCATCCTATTGTATTGTGCAAGAGACGCTTCTTCTCCATCAAATGTTGAAATCAATAGAAAGTACTAACAGTTTATTAATAGCTGATATAATCACGCTCACGCGGCTGTTATGGTAAATTAGATTGAACAAATAAGTCGAATGATTGATAACAAGGTGAAATTGGGATGAGATATTAATTAATCATAAACTTTGGAACATGATTCAATATTCAGAATTCTTCTAGCGTAATACTGGAGCAATCTTTGTGGAATTATTGTATGAATATTCTGGGTAGTTGTGAGTTCCAATATCGTGTAAGCTATTTTCTGATATTCATATGAAGGTTAAATATAATTTTTTTATATACATTTCTAGAGACGTCAGGTTAAGACAATTCTAGATCGAACAAATATAACAGGCCTGTTCGACCCCCGCTCCGTGAAGTATCTTAGGAATGTTACACAAGTTTTACCTTATGTAAACATAATTTCTTAGGCAAATAGAGTTAACAAATGCATTGGAGCCTCGGCTTAAAAGTACAAGCTTGTGACAAAGGGTGCGCCACTGATGCTGCTTGAGAACTAGATAAGTGTAAAATAAAGAAAGAATTTAATTTTTGGAAGTTATGCAGGCGTTGGAGGTTCTTAGGTTCCCGGACAGGTTTAGTTTTTCAAGAGAACTTACCGAATATATTTTTGACTTGTAAAGGTTTCAAAAAGGCCAACTCAAGCTTCCGCTTTTGATTTCATTTCTGGTTCTCGTTGTTTATTATTATAAACGTTATAAAATCCATGCACGCGTGCGTACAGGTGTGTCGGTGTGTCGATGTGTGGGTGTCTGGGTGTCCGTGTGTGACATTCCATCTCTGTGTGCCCAACTCTTCTGCTTCACCACTGGCGTTGATGTGTTTAGTCCTTACAATTTAGGGAGTGAGAAAATGAGATCATTATGATCTAGCAGGCATGAGAAAATGCATACAGGCGGTGCCCCAGCATGGCCGCAGTCTAGTGACTGAAATAGATATATGAGAAAAGGATAATTAGGGAACAAGACTCATATGTTTATAGGCGCAGGCGTGACTGAGTAGTAACAAACTTGCTTCCTCAATTTTTTAATGCCCTATCACAGAACTTCAGGGATCTGCAAGCTGTACACACGGAAGTCTTCAAAAATTTCTAGACAATTTTTTATCTGCAATTCGGGATGAACCCACATAGCGGCAGGAGGCACGAAGAAGAGCAGCAATGTCCTACTCGGTTCTTCACCAGAAGCAATACTTGAAAAATCACCGGACGCAGTAAAGTCGGCGCACCAGCATAGCCTCAGCCTCTGTCTGAAACTCATAAAAGATAGAAGATATATAAAACATAGAAGTTATATATATATATATATATATATATTATATATATATATATATATTATATATATATATATATATATGTGTGTGTGTGTGTGTGTGTATGTGTGTGTGTGTGTGTGTGTGTATAGGTATGTGTATGTGTGTATGTATAAGTATGTGTATGTGTGTATTTATATATATCTATAACTATATGAGTTTAACAAAATATTTCTAAACGTAATGAACGTAAAGGTAACACAAGAAGAATCTTGTAGTGAGAACTAATTAAATTGGAAAAGCTGATAGGAAATCAAAATAAATCGATTAACAAATAATAGGAAAAGTGCAATGATGCTAGTTATGTAAAGAAGTAATTTAAAGTAAAATTGCATGATGCGAATAAACTTAAATAAAGGAAATCACCAGCTAATTAGTGCTACTTCAATTAGTCTGAATAGGGTATAGACCTAAAGTACTTAATAAAAAGACTGAATGCTAAAGTAGTATTCTAGGGAGCAGAGTAAAAATCTATTTATAGGAGCTACGTTGTTTATAATTGCAAAAATTCGTAGTATGAATATAAATGATTGAATAGGAGAAACACAGTAAATATTTGGACGATAAATGATTTTGGTGGGGAAGTTGAAATTTGTATGCGAAGGTAAATTAATACGGCAAAAGATCAGATTAATTTTCTGATGTGTTGAGAATGATTTAGAAGTTTTTAAAAAGAAATGTTCACGGTTAATCTGCTGATGTGTTTAAATAACTGAGAGATGTGTTGAGTAAATAAGTGAAAAAAAAAATGAATATTTCAACGACCGCATGCCTAGAATGAATATTATAAGCCGTAACTTCGAAGATTGTCGAAGCCAATCAGATAGAGAATATTTTATTGATATGCCTTCTATATATAGAAGGCATATCAAGAAATAATTATTGCACACATGCACGCACACACGAACAAACACACTCTCTCTGTCACACACACACACATCCATTCACTCTCCCTCTCACAAAACACACGCAACCCCATACCCACCAACCCATCCACACACACACAGACCCCCTACGCCCCCACGCAACCGCCCCCACCCTCCTATAGCCCCACACGCCCCACACGCCCACGCACGACCCACACGCCCACGCACACCCCCACATGCCCCCACATGCCAAAACCTCCACACCCATCCACACACACACAAACGAACACACTCTCTCTCACACACATCCACTCACTCACTCTTCCACACACATACACAGAGAAATTCATGCATGAGCAGAAATACAACTATATGTCGGATCATCACTGAATAAATATAAATTCTTTGCTCCCTAAAGCACTCAATGCATGTTATGCTGCAGTATAGCGATAATTTATAATCGATTTTTTTTCCACAGCTGTGTTCAGCAGTAGAATGAATAGTGAAATAAACTTAAATTAGTATTGCAACAACGACTAAACTAATGTTTGTTACTAATAAATTAAATAACAAATTAATCATCACAGGCATTTCAGTCCATATTTCCCATTGTGTACGTTTGATAAAATTATGGTTACATGTCACAGTTGAATAATAACAAAGGTTTGGTGCATATTACATAATGAGCATATTTAGATGTTATATAAATTGTAAAACATTTTCACTGGATAAATCACACAGATGCAAATACGTACACAAACACACACACACAAATTCACACACTCATATATATATGATTGAAAAAGTTGGAGGCAACAAGAACGAGTACGGTTAAACATTTATTTTCAATTACTACAAGTGTTTTCATGCAACACAGTTCTCCAGACGCGCAGGTACTTTATTATGCAACGGCTTTCCTGCATTTTTAGACCTAGTTGAGTTACCTCATGGGATATGTAAATATTGTCTCCCTAAATTCAAAGTATCAGATTCAGTAGCGTCCTCTCTGTCTGTCGTGGCCCGGATTTAGTAGTAGCTACTGAGTTTATCAAATGTGTGTTGCTGCAGAAGACCGTGTGTATATATAGGGGTTGGACAAAATAATAGAAACACTTTAAAATTTCAAGGAAATTTATTTTAATATGGGGTAGGACCATTTTAGCAGCAATTACAGCTTGAAATCTACGAGGTATGGACGCGTATAAAGACTGAATTGTATCTAAAGACATTTTTGTCCATTCTTCACCTAAAGCAGTTTCCAGGTCGTGTCGCGACGATGGTGGAGGATATCGACTCCTTACTTGTCTTTCTAAAATGCACATAAATGTTCAATAATATTGAGATCAGGGGTCTGTGGTGGCCAGATAAGATGCTCAACATCACTAGAATATTCCTTATGTCATTCAATAACAACTTTAGCTATGTGAAATGGTGCATTATTAACCTAAAAGTTGCGTTTTCCTCCGGAAACGGTTCCGCAACGATAGGATAAATTTGATCACGTAAAATACTAAAATAGACTTGAGTATTAATTCTGCAATGAAAAGAAACCAATAGACCGGCGGATTTCCAAGATATAGCCCCCCATATAATCCCAGACTTTCCTCCATGTTTAACAATTAGAAGAATGCATCTAGGTCAAATACTTCTTTTGACTGTTTCCACACGTATACTCAGCCGCTCGTCGAAAATAAGGTAACGAATGACTCGTCCGAGAAAATAACTTTTGTCCACTCCTCTAGGGACCAATTCTGTAGGTTTTTACTCCACTCGAAATACTTTTCAACGTTTGTTTTTGTAAGTCATGGTTTTCTGATTGCAGACCCCCCGTGAAATCCCCCTTTGTGCAGCTCCCAGCGAACAGTTTTTGTGGAAACTGGCTTCTAGAGGTGGACATTTATCTCTGCAGTAATTTTAGAAGCTGTACTTTTGTTATGCTGTCTAACAATTCGCGTAAGAGTCTGACGGTCCCTGTCCGAATGTCTCGGTTTTCTTCCGGTGTTTTGTTTCGACTAAGAAGTTTTAACCTCTTCCCAAAGGCTGTCATTACTTTCGAGACAGTACTTCTTGATACACCAAAGATTTCGGCTGTTTTCGCTCCGCTAGCGCCTGCCATTTGAGTACCAACAACTTGACCTCTATGAATGTGCGATAGAGCTGTCATTTTAATGAATTTTAATTACCTATTTCTGATGATATTTGAAACGAAATAGAAATCTTAGCAAACCATATTAGGCAACATTAATATTAAACCGAAAAACATAAAAATAAACAAGCTTTTAAGGATATATAGATATCTAATAATTATGATGTTATGATGCTACGTGTTTCTATTATTTTATCCAACCCTTGTATATGCATACACATATATACATACATATAAGCATTATATATATACATATACATACATATATACATACTTGCATACATACATACATATATATACATATATATATATATGTATATATATATATATACATATATATATATATATATATATATATATATATATATAAGTTAATTCAAACAAGAAAACACAAAGAAACACAACAACGCGAGGACGTGGAACAAATATAGTATTATTGTACGCTCATGAAAGAAGTGAAGAAGAAGGGTTTAACGTTTCGAGCGGAGCTCTTCGTCGGAAACATAGGAGAAGGAAAGATCCAGAGAAGGGAAGACAGAGGAAAAAAAATCGCCAACGGTACACACGAGGTCACATTTTGAAATATATATAAACAAAACCGAAGCCAGGTATGTGAGCAACAGGTAGGTGTATCAGTTTGACGCTCGGCAATGTGAGTAAGTCTTTTACTTTTCGGGCCTACACTTTCAGCAGAAATGAATAAGACAAAATAAACAGAGAGAGAATAAAATATCTTGTGGATATAGCGGTCAAACATGGCGAATGTTTGGGGGAAAAATGTTTCAGAGGAGAGGCAGAAAGAAGGGGAGAAGTCTGCTTATATATATATATATATATATATATATATATATATATATATATACATCACTGCATAGTAAACACGCGGACAAGCACGCATGCGTGCATATATAGAAATACAACGAAACAGACATACATCGTTCGGGGAAGAGGAGAGGGAGAGAGTTAATTGAATTATTATTATTTTTCTATTGTGTTATATCTGGAAACTAAAAATTTGGCACGGTTACAATATCTTGAGATTTTCTCAGAATGATTGTTTACTGTTTACTATGTTTCGTTACTTAAGAAAATGTACAAGATTTCCTTAAGGCACAAGTCGCATATGCCGGATAATATATTATATAGGTGTGTATTTTATTGTTATTGACCATTCTATTTCATATTTTATTTTTCTTCCTTTTAATCTCGCTAGTAAAGTAGTGTGTCACCGGCTTATCTTTCGAGATGAGGAGGTATGGTTGCAATAATGGGTCTTGAATTGCTTTTCGGAGGCTCCTATGCATGCCTATTCATGTTGTGTTGCAGTGATTGTGCATTTGTATACGATGATGTTTTCGCATGCGTTGGTTCATAAGCGGACATGTAGGTTACTTGCGACGGCTCTGATTTTCACTATTATTATTATTGTAGTTTTCTTTTGTTTTTATGATGCCCGGGTTCATTAGCAGAGTCTGAAGTGTTCTTGATGTTATTGCCTGTTTTGTTGATACTTTTCTGTGCTTTTGGGCCGACCCTATTATTACTATCACCGTCGCTATCTATGTTTTTGTGATCCCTGTTATGTTTACTTTTGTTATTGACCCTATACCCTGCGATGTTTTGTTCTGTTTGTTCCTTGTCGGTGGTCGTTGTTTGCGTCTATAGATGTTTTATTGTTTTATTTGTGTATTTAGTACGCCATGTCGTTGGATGTGGCGTACGATACTTTCAGTGTACTTTTTGCAGATATGATGATATTTATGTGTTATAGTGAAGCACCTAACTAACACTGCAAGGAAATGTTTACCTATCTACAATTATATTTGCAATCCGAAAATTGGGTTATCCCGTAAAACCTCGGAATTTTTGTAATTTTCGTTTGGTTCCTGTAACCTATTTTGTGAGTTTGTCGTATTTGTGCCTGGTTTTGATATTATTATTCGTTTGAATTTTGTTCATTTTTTCTTCATATCCTTCCATTGTGTCTTGGATTTTTATGTTTTTGTTGTTATGGGTTTGTTATTGGTTTTCCTCTTGCATGTGTTTTCTACCTTAGGTGTGTGGGTATCAGTATTATTTAGGATTTCGTCACGTGGGAACTTGATTTTTTCCTTATGCTCGGTCATATTTACTGTTTCATTGTAGTAAGATGAATGCATGTTGATTAAAGTCTCATTGGCTGATAGGCATGATATTCGGGTTTCAATGTTCCTAACTATTCCTTTGGTTGTCGATGGTAAGACAATCGTTCTGTTTGTGGTATGGTTCGTACATCCCTGTCTCTAAGCTAAAAGTACCAATCTAGGAAAATTACCTTGTGATAATTACTGTCTATGGTTATATATAGGCCAAAATTTTTAAATAATTAGTGTAGATTTTTCTGTATCTCTATTTTTCTGTATCGTCTCTGTATAGACCTTCCGCTATTTGTGGGTATGAGAGTTTGATGTGCAATAAGATGAACATTTTTACGTTATCCCTGAACTGAGCTGCGTCACTCGAACCTATTCGTTTATCGAATGAATTCGTTCTATCCGATATCATCCCTAGTTTGTTGTCATAATTAGTAACGGTTTAGGAAACAACTAGATCTTCTAATGCAGAGAAACGGTTGCGTAATCAAGTACCTGCACGCCTGAAGAATTACGCTGCGTGGAAACAATTGTAGTGGTTGAAAATAAATGTCCAACTGTACTCCTTCTCGTTGACTCCAAATTTTTAAAATAATCTATTCACACACGACAAAAGCCCAAGCACAAACCTAGAAGTACGTATGATACTACTACTGGATAGCACATCATGAAATATGAAGGAGGACGAGCTTATACTATATTCTACCATGTTCTTAACAAAATATACTATAACTATATAAATAAATAAATAATAAATAAATAAAAAAATAAATAGATATGTCCTATACTTATTGTGTTTCGGTTTTTCCCATCGTTGGTGATGTCCTGTACTTGATTATTTCATATTTATTTATAATCGAACCCCAAGCAGCCTTGTCTACAACAAGTTTTTACTTTTATTTATAACTACTGGGACTCTACTCCCTGTTCTCTTTCTTCATTCATTCATTCATTCATTCATTCATTCATTATTTCTTTCTTTCTGTCTTTCTTTCCTTCTTTCTTTCTTTCTTTCTTTCTCTCTACCCATCCACATTCCTCCTTATTTTCCATTTCTCCCACTCCTTTGCTGTCCCATGTCTATCTTTGTTCGATCCCTAACTATACTTCGTTGCTCCTCCCTATTTCTCACTCCCTTAGTTTCTTTCCGTCATCTTCTCTATTGTTTCCTTTCTCCTCTGCCTTTTTGTTCCCATGTGACTACAGGCAACTTTTTTCCCATCTCTGTATTATTTGGATGCGACGCGTACTTAGCTGGACGTCATTTCTTCTCGCCTCCCGAGATACTCTCTCTCTCTCTTTTCTTTCCTATAATTATCCCCTCTTTTATTTATTCTATATCCTTTTAAAATTCCCCCCAGACGTTACTTATTACAACGCGCCTTGGCCTAACAGCCCTTAACGCTTATCTTGGTCGATGTTTACTCTGTACGTTCACCCTATTGTTGTTTGTTCGTTCGAAGCTGTAACTCTCCAGAAATTAACACACACGCACGCACACACACACGCACACACACACATACACTTACACACACGTACACACACCCACACGTACACACACATATACGTATATATAATATATATACACACATTCTGGGGAGAAGTTTATTTAATTTCTGATTGAATCCTTGAATTAATGACATGCCATTAGTGTTATGTGATACTGCTTTTATTCATAGGTATTTTACTGAGATTCCATGAAAATTGATGATAGTAATTTGGAAACCACTAGTATCTACGGACAAGTAGGGTATCTTATAGAAAACTTTAAAACTGCACTCCTGCATTGATATGTATTGACTGCTTTTGTTGTTTGTCTGCGAAATGCATAGTAAGGTACGAATATCTAAATTTTAGGTAGATATTTGATCACACACACACACACATACACACACACACAAGCTATACTGAGGCTATTGAGATGCATAACACAATGGTAGTATTGGCACAATATGATTCTATATTTGGCTTCTCACAAACCACATTGAAGAGTCTAAGCATGTCAAAATTGTCTCTATTGAATAATGTCTTGAAGGTGCGAAGGTGCGCACGCATGTGTGTGCTTGGGTGTGAGTGCGTGTATGTGATTGTGTGTGAGTATATCTATGTATGCAAGCATATATGTATATATATATGTATACGTGTGTATTTATATAATATATATATATATATTATATATATATATATATATATACATACATTAAATACGCATGCGAATATACATGTGTGTGTGTGAATAGGTATGGTTGAGTGTATATATATCATATATATATATATATATATATATATATCTATTAATATTCTCCTTGAGAATGACTTAGAAATTGATATATATACACATATATATATATATATATATATATGTGTGTGTGGTGCATGTTTGATGCAAATATAAGTGAGACGAATACCGGATCTAATACATACGAATGGTATAGACGTTGCTTCAACAACGGACTACTATGATCTCGCCATCTCGTTCCCCATTCATTGCACCTGCAAATACACTCGTTTACTGACGAAATAGTTCTTTCGGGTAGTGTTTCTTAATGTGATCGACAAATATTTGCTTGACAATGCGAGCTTGGATTAACTTTCAAATATACGTACATGCTGTTGTTTTGATGTTCTATCAACACCTACTTCCTGTTAGATAAAATGAGCTATTTAGATGTTTTGGCAGTGATGCTTTCACAGGAAATTCTATTAAAGATTTTATATAGACAAACAACTATTAGATTCCTCGTGTGCTTACTCAACATGTAGGTTATAGCAAACAAACCTCCTTCTAAACCTTTCTTTCAAAAGTACACATGAGTTTTATGCATTCTGGATTAGAGCATGGCTGACAAAAAGCAATATTGTGACGATAAGTGAAATATTTCAGTTAGAGAATTTTGCAATCACGCTTTATCATCATCATCATCATCATCATCATCATCATCGTCGTCGTCGTCGTCGTCGTTGTCGTCATCGTCATTGTCATCATCGTCATGATCATCGCCATCGTCATCACCACCATCATCATCGCCCCCAATATTTTCATCTGCAAGAGATGTTTATGAGGTAGTTATACTTATTTGAAATAATGAAATCATTGAAATTTCCCGCCATTCTCTCGTCTAAATGTATGAGATTTGTTGCTGAGTCAGTGGCACCTGACAGGTAAGCATGTTCATAATTGGTCTTCTCTGATAGACTTACACGGTAGGATTAGCTAAGAGGTTTGTCGAGCAACAGCAACCAATCAATTTTAATTCACTTACATGTGAATAATTAACAACCATTTATAAATGTTGCATAATGACATAGTATTAGTGAAACAAATCCCAAAAGAAAGCAATACATAAAATAATGTATTGTAGAATTACTTTTGTCTTCTTTGGCAAATGAAATGAAATATCCTATGTCAGTTGAAATCTTAATATTGAGCCATACTATATCCAATAATATACTTGTGCCTCTTGTACAAGCACAGGAATAAATGTAGATGTTATAAATATGTCTGAAAAGAAAGGTAGATTAAAAATGTTGATATATTTACAAGGATAACGCCAAGACTCAATTTCCTTTCACAAATGTAACAATAAGCATTACTGAATTAAGATATGTGCAGCAACACAAAAGTGGTCATTCGATCTACCATTTCTATCGGCTTAATCTCCAACAAATTAATTTCGGCCGTCATGTACAGTACGATACATGATATAGTATGATATACCTTAAAAGAACTGAGACTAAAGAATATCAACAATAAATTATTTTATGGGAACACTTTATATACCTTGTTAAAGCTGATAACTGCTTGTATTAAAAAAAGCCATCATGTTTTAAAATATTTATCTATAGTCATGAAAATATTTCCACCAAAATTCAAATTGATGGGAAAATATCTAATGTATATATAGATATATTTATCCTAAGCTCAATTATAAAATGCAAAATTCAGCCAGGAAAATACGGATATAAGAATAAACTGTAATATAATCAAGAAAAAAATTCACAAAGAAACAAACTTGGAAATGCAACAATATGTTACATTTCCTAGCTTTAATATAACATATGTATTATAATACCTTATAATAGAAGAAATTATATTTCATATATTAATAAACAAATAGATTATTCTATATTCTCCCCCTGTTTATATTATAAAAAATATCATTATATTTTGACGTTATCATAGCAAACTTAGAATTGTAAACTATAGAAATAAAAAGCTGATGACATGTCCTATGCTGAGAAAGCCGAATTACAGTTTTCTATAAATTTTATGCTTAAATCGCACAAAAATTATTTGGAAAATAACTATAATGTTATAATCAAATGCGCTTTCTCTAAGTGCCTGTAAAGAATTAATAACACGATAACTGCGGCATGTGTCTACACTACTACAGCCTAAAGCACAGCTAGAATGAAAATAAAATCGAACTGTTTTATTGATTGGAAACAGTAACCCTTTGTTGCAATACCTTCTCAGTCAACCTTTTACTTTTCAGTCTCCAATACTGCTGGTCCCTACTAAATAGCTTTGCTTCCTCGAACCCAAATTAATCAGATACTTCTAGTTTTTCCTCTCTTTTCCTAAATCATATTGTGTTTTCCATTCCCAGGCTAGAAACTAATGATCTTCGCTCAGTCACTCCTCAATGTTATTTATTTTTTAATGGTTTTTATCGAAGCAGTATCAAAATAGCAAACATGTCGTATCAAATGTTTATATCAGCGTAACACTTACTTAACTCATCCACAGTGGTAGCTAAGGATATTTCTTATATATTTTATGTTTGATACTTGGTGCTCCAGCATGGCCGCTGTCAAATGACTATAACAAATAAAAGAGTAAAAGAGATGTATTTCTTCAGTTTTTCCACACATAAGGCATGATTTTTATTACTAATATCCCATACACAGATCAGACTTGCCTTAGAGAATTCCCAAGGCCACTTCAGGCTTCAAACAAACGCGACAACTATAAAAGGAAAAGGTACCCCTAATAAAAGAGAAGAGTTTCGAGAGTTCTCTCACAAACTAATAATTTTTTCATGTCCCGAAAATCGTAAACAACTAATATCGGTAGTTAAGTATTGCTAGTCATGCTAGGATAACAAGCAACAACTTCTTTTATATTGAGGATAGCAAATGGTATGAAAAAGATAACAACTATCTTGTAACACATTCTACGTGTCCAATAAAGGAAATGTGATGACAATAGGTGTAGAAAAAATCGTCAATGCAAAACTTAAGAGAGAAAAAGTAATGAAAAAACAGAAAATAAATTAGAAAATAATTAAATACTATTTTAGAAAAGGTAATATAGATATGGTAATTGAACCAAACACAGACACTCGTATACGTATGAATTAATGAAGTAGACAGAAGAAAACAGACATTAATGAAAAGGTTAAAACTAAATGGTATGTGTACATTACAGTAATGCTTAAAACCGAGTTAGATGCCAAACATACAGTAACAAGCATCAATATTTTAGCCGTTTCAGTAATAATACATAATTACAATCTTCCTAACTGGTAGATAATGGAATTCTCAGTGGTACGTAAGCGAACAAGAAATATATGTAAGTATTTAGAGCACACAAGTCAAAATCCGACCATAGAATATTAGACTTGTTTGAAAATTTGGATGTGGTTGTTTGTCATAGAAAATCATGAGTAGTAACGTTATGAAGAATTGCTTGCTTAGGTTAATAATAGGGTAACCTATAGGTTATATTTCATACGGAATCAGGGAGAAATATAGAATATAATAAACATGTAATACAAAAAGAACTACCATCACAAACAATCAAGCATTTACAACCCTAACATATTAAATGTAATTGCTAAAAGCCCCTGATAGAATTTGTTGGACAAATATTGTGAAAAGTCTATAGCAGGCAGAGGTAGATGAAACACATGTCACTTCACAGAATTACAAGGTGAAAAGCGAAAGCATCAGGCTCGTGACTACGACAAAATGATCAGCTCATTTCAGTAAGAAATGCACGGGATATGCACGGGATATGTAGACGATGTACAGAAACAATTGCTCAGGAATGGCAGAGACATATGAAATGCCCAAGGAACAATGATGGTATAACCAGACGTCTTGCAATGTCCGAGAAAATGATTACACGCTGAGGCACATCAGTATATACAGGCGGGGTTCGTAACAGAATTTCAGCACGCATCATCATCAACGAACCAAATGATATGTGGTTTAATCAAAGTAACACATCCAATATGTGATAATACATTACAAAAATACACAAAAAAAATTCAACCGCTAGTATTTGCAAATATATTCAATCAAGATCTACATGAAAGCTAAAAAATTTCCATAAAGGCAAATGGCTTCTGTGTGACACGAAACAATTTAGACAAATGCATGAAAATATCCGAGAATTTCAAAATCTACACAGCATAGAAATAATAGCACTACACAACACTGCATGCAAAATGATTCGAGTACCCCAAAAATAAAGAGAAAAAAAAAACGAAAACAATGCAGTTAAAACTGTCCCTCGTGTCGAATGAGAATATTAAAAAAAATAGATGAATGAAATGTTTAATATATTGCCATATCTCGGAAACAGAAATTTATGGTGGGGCAGTAAAGGCTGGATAAATCTATTGACAATATTTGGAATGATCATAGGAATATACTGTATGATAGCTGATATAATCCGTCACTTAGCACTGACATATTCAAAACTGAAACTTGATTAGCAGCCATTAAGTATAGTAGGAGATCAAATAGTACACTGTGCTTTATGCAGGGAGGAAGATAGATAACGAAATCAAAATTTTATAAGTTTGGTATAACATTGATGTGAAAGAGGGAAAAATAAAAGATAATTTGTATTGTCTAACGTGACGATGTGAAATTCGCGAGTAAGTTCTTAGGCGCCATGTGACTCTCAAAGCTTAAACAAAAACATTTATTCAATCTACCGAGGTTAATTACTCACATGCTGCTGTCCATCCCAGTGGTGTTCTTCCATTATATATTTTAGTATTTCGGAAATAGTTTTCTTCTTTAACTTGAACCAGCGTATAAATAAATTCACTGACCCAGTGATTGAACTCACACTGACTAGATACTTCGCAAATATTTTCCCTTTAGTCGGTATGCAATTTATCCTACACCCACACACACATGCAGAATTTCAACCTGCTTTTAAAGTAATTTGATATAACGTACTGTATATAAATTCTTAGAATGTGTTGGAATTTTGTCCATTAGCAATTGTATATATTCGTTGGAATATTTTGATATGTTATAGTACAATATAATTTTATAACAGTATAGCAGAAATTGAATATTATGTCATGTGTGCGTCTTAGGACTCATTCACGTTAGATTTGATATAGGCACACATACAAAGAGTTACACTCTCATACATACACATACTTACGCATCTTAACACACAATCAAGGAGACGTACTGCGTATTTCTTTTATAAACATTTGTATTTGTTACT
>NC_042997.1:148750632-148763132 GCF_006345805.1 Octopus sinensis
AGGGGTCGAATTATACTTTGATTATAATGATGTGTAAAATAGATGATAACTCTCTTGTCACTCATCAACAAATGCGTTGTGCTGTTTCGCTCAGGATGTAATTTATAACTATCTCCTTTTGAGGGATTGCAAAAGCATAGTCTTTACTCTTTCTGTAACCTATGTAGGTGTAAGGAATCCAGAAGCGACAAATATTTGATGTTAATATTGCCTGTCTTTTCTAGTTTTTAAATATACAACCATGCATTTTTTTTTTGTATGGACAGTGCTTTTCTTTAAAAGTTGTATTGAGATATGTGAAACCTGCCGTTCTCTGACCATATGAATGGTCATCAGTAAATGAGTCTTCTTTGAGAAGTGTACATCCGATATGCAGTTCGATGCCTCCTTCATTTTTCAGCACTTGTTTTATATATTTGACATGGATTCTGCGGATATCAATTTTGTTGTTTATGTTTTCAGTGAATGTCAAGATCTCATGCATTTTAATGCCTAATATAAATGTATGTGTGTGGGAATGTGTGTGTTTGTCATAATTGAGGATATTTATGATAAATAATCTTCATTACTTTGACTCATAGTGCTTGAATAGTCTCATCCATCTATTAAATGTCAATTATGTTTTTCTATGTTTTATGTCTCTTTAATACTTCTACAAAGTTTTTTTTTTCAATGAATTGAATATGTTAAAATAACCAAAGTGTTCAATATTATGAATTTTGAAATATACATAAATGATATAATTAAATATATGAGCCATCATATGGTACGTATTATTAAATTACCTGAAGTTTAGTATAATGATTTATATATATCAATTTTAACATTCATTTGTTGACAGAAACTGAAACCATCTGACATCAGACTCACCATGCACATTATTTATTGCTAGTTATATTACACTACGGTCCATACTTCGAAATTTATTTAAAATCAGTGGTTTTTATACTCTTGCCGAATAAAATTAATTAAACAATAGCCAGCTGGCAACTCGCAGCCAATTATGTTTTGGAGACACGAACTATGCTTTGATAATTGGTTTCAATGTCTACGAACTTGCGAGCGTTTATAGAAAATTGAGCCAGGGTGAAACACTTGGTGAGAGTGAGAGAGAGGGGGTAAGTTGAGAGAGAAATAAATAGAAAGAGAGGGTGGATAGATAGGGCTGCGCCAGTAAGTGGCTGGCATTAGTAGAATTGAGCAGCAGATTGCGTCTACTGAAATAAGGTGTCTTGCGAAAGGACAGTTCTAGCAATTGAAACCACGGCCGTCTCATCATGCGACCTCTGTAAATTTTCAATAAAATCCCAAGGGTAAAAAGTGAAAAACTCATGTTTTATCCGATTCGGTAAATACATTTGCAAATTATTTATTTAAATCGACAAATGTAGATTTTCTTCGCAAACTTGAAGTGATACTTGTTTACATGCCGCAAACATTATTGATTTAGTTCAAGTCACTAGAAAGAATTTAATCATAAAGATGGATTGAAATACACATCCTGGCAGCAAACTGTAATTTGCTGTGACACAATGCATTGGAGAAATATTATTCTATTCTAAGATACAAACAATTAAGAACTGGAAGATTAAGAACAAAATGTACGTTATTATTTCTCGAGGAACATGATTTATAATAGTGTTGTTTATACAGAAGAGCTCTTTTCATTATGCTCGAGGATATTCTCTCTTAAAACACGTAAATCTCAATCCTTATGATTTGCTAGATTCAGTGTTGTGTTCAGGAGAATTAAAATCATTTGCAATAAATTGTTTTAAGAATACTTATTTTAAAAAGAAAACTCGGGCCCTAGATTTGGATTAACGGCTTTATTTGCTTTAGACTCCGGATGTCTGTTTAAATATATACATGTGTGTGTGTGTGTGTGTATGTGTGTGTTTGTGTGTATGTGTGTGTGTGTGAAGGCGCATGGCTCAGTGGTCAGACCGTTGAGCTTACGAGCGTGAGGTTGTCAGCTCGAATCCCGGACCGGGCTGCGTGCTGTGTTCTTCAGTAAGACACTTTATTTCACGTTGCTCGAGTTCACTCAGCTGTAGAAATGAGTTGCGACGTCACAGGTGCCAAGCTGTATCAGCCTTTGCCTTTCCCTTGGATAACACTGGTGGCGTGGAGAGGGGAGGCCGGTATGCATGGGCGACTACTGGTCTTCCATAAACAGCCTTGCCCGGACTTGTGACTGAGAGGGTAACTTTCCAGGTGCAATCCCATGGTCAGTGTCGTGAGTGAAGGGGGTCTATATGTGTGTGCGTGTATGTGTGTGTGTGTGTGAGCATGTTGTGTTTTTGTATCTGTGTTTGTTCCCCACCCCCGCTTTACAACTGGTGTCAGAGTGTTTGCCTCCCTGTAAATTAGCGGTTCGGTAAAAGAGAACTATAAAATAAGTGTAAGGTTTAAAATAAAGAAGTACTGGGGTTGATTCCTCCGACGAAAATTCTTTATGATGGTCGTGCAGCATAGCATGGCCTCAGTGCAATGACTAAAATAAGTAAACAAGATAAACAAGAAGCAAGATATATATATATATATATATATATGTATATTTAAACAATTTAAATATTTATACACGAAAGAGGTGATCCGTGACAGGACAACTTATATGCTAGAAAGGGCAGTCAAAGACCAAACCACGAATAAAAGCAATTTCAAATGGAATGAAAATAAAGGAAGACATAGTTTCTTGTTACCCTCAGACTAGAGCAACTGAATTAATTTGTCATCTGTACTTCGTCACTGAAAATATGAAATGATGTTGCCTATCAACTTTGTTATGCATGGTAGCCAACGGTATATAAATTTTTCTACCCTTATTATTTTCACAGTTTATATACATATATGTGTGTGGCACAGAAAGAGAGAGAGAGAGAGAGAGAGAAAGAGAGAGAGAGAGTGTGTGTGTGTGAGTGTGTGAAACGAAGAGCTTCCTTTCAAAAATTTTGTATTGGATACACAAATATGTTCCAATTAATTAGTTCAAGGTATTGATCTAATTCTTAATCTGATTTATTCTTCTATCAGCGCATCAGATCCGTATACTTCATTTGAAATAGGAGAACTGGTAACTTAATCGTTTACTTTTCCAACCTATTTCAGGTTCATCATTCATTTACAGTTTAATGGATTTATGTCCATAGTTCTATATTTTTAGTGGTCGGCTTATGCTACTACAGGGTTCCCTTCCAGAATGTGATCGTTAACGCTCTATATTTGCATGTCATAAAATTGGGAATGTTGTCATCTGTCCATTTTATGATATATTGGGATATTAGGAATCAGTCTTATATTTCTGTGTGACGTTTTATGAATTAGGAACCATTTTCTGATGATATTTTCGTATCCAGCATTCTCTTATTTTTACGTAGAGTGGTGATGTAATTGTATATTGATCTAAATGCATAGTGACGAGGTAGTTGAAAATTGAAAGTTTGTAACTTTTACCTTTCTGAGAAGCAAAGCTTATTTTATATCATTTTAAGATTGTTTTGAGGAGCGCCCAATTGTGGTGTGCTGTTAACGATATATTACTAACGTCACCTTAGATTTTGCTATGGTGTTGTGATGTAGTTTTGTTTAGTTTTATGAGTTTGTGTTTCATTATATGTGTATGCCTGTCTTTCACTGTGTATGCAATTGATTGTTACAACACATTTTAATGCAATATATATATATGCATGTATATATATGTATATATATATATAATATATATATATATATATATATATATATATATATATATGTGTGTGTGTGTGTGTGTGTATACACAGTTATTTATACTTAGTTGTAATTAATAATATTTATAGCGTCGTTTTCCTCTCTATAACCACCTGTAGTATAGTATATCAATCTGATTATCGGTTGTTAAGACGTTTGATTTAGAATATGGGATTCATTAGCTACACTAACATAGTTGGAAGGTTATTCAAATTTTCTCCCGAATAGTGTTTCACAACGTCATTTAGTAATCATGCGAGCATTCGCTCTCTCCCTGTAGGTATCGTTAATTATTTGCGTCCTTTCTCCCCGGCTGCTTTGAATCTATCTACAAATAAGTTCAGTTCAATTCTAAGAATAATTGAATTGCGAATTGTCAAGGAAGCATTTCCCTTTCAAACTTTATAGTCTCGGAGCTAAGCTGGACGTAATATTTGCGAGATATCTCGCAATCAGTTTTATAAATAGTTGGCAATACATTATGATTGTAAGTATGAGTGGCTCAGTTGTGTGCGTAATCAGATATTCATCACCGAAAATTGTATACCTACTCTCAGTACAGTTTGTGTATTTTCATGAATTATAAACTGATGTATCTTAGACACAACAACTAGATTTAAATATTCAATCTTTTATTGTCTTATTGTATATTTATAATAGTTTCTGTGCTAGTCAATTTAAATTTCCTTTATATTTTCTCCCAAACATTTGTAATGTTCTTATTGGTCCTGTATGCGATAATTATAGATTTTACATTCACATTTACGCGTGATAATTAAGATTTTCAGGAAACAAATATTGTCTAAGATAACGGCAATTTAACGGAAAATATTTAGCTTGACAGGCTTTAAAAAAGTGGAAGACTCCGTATATTTGAGAAAATTCATAATACGTGATTTTAGATGTGCCAGTGAATGTAGTGGGAGAAATGAATTGGAGCATAAATAGCTTGCTTTATTCAATTTCATTGTGTTCGCTTCCATTTTCATCATGTATTTCCGTTTTCTTTGTAAAAATTTCTCTTTCCATTTCATAGATAGAAACACTGACTGCTATGAGGTAATCATCATATTGATATTTCAGCGAAAAATGCAAATTTAAATTATCTCCAAATATGAATTGTGCAAAGCTGAATTGTTGTGCATTGTTGAACGAGCAAAAAAAAGTTAGAGGTATTTGCTTTGGCGTATATAAAAAAGAAATAGAAGAAAATATTGGAAGAAATGAAAAGCAATTTATGCTACAGCTAAAACAGAAAAAGAATAGAAAGTGTTGTCAGCTTTCAGTTTGATGCAGAGACTGTATGACACGAAGTGTGATAGAAATAAAGGCGAATTAAAACATCTATTGACATATGTAGAAAAAATCTAAAAAGTATTAAAACAAGTCGAATATTTATGGATTGAAACAAGACGAATATAAAACATTATTGAAAATTCATGGAAGAACAAGCTAAAAAATACATATGTATATTAACATTGGATATAAGAAGGGATATAAAAATAAAGGAAGCAAAATTGGCAGGTCATTATTGATTTTTCTAAGAGAAATAATAATTAACATTGATAACGTACGTGGTATAAAAACAGAAAGAATAATACTATACAAGATTACAAAATCCTAGAAACCAAATGAAGTAGGATTTTGGTGAGAGTAAAACATCAGGTATAAATGCGTGATGAAGAAACGCAATTTTAATGTAAAAAATACATTATAAATCATTTCATTAACAAAAAAGAGAAGGATGAGAAAATTTGGTAACTGAACTTCATGGCCTGAATCTAGAAACATTTTATGTACAAATTTATGAGAAATAAATAATAGGAATATACAAAATAACATCATATTTGTGTGCTATTTGGTGACAGTAAGATAAAGATATATTGGAAGTAATTCAATACAATAAATTCTATATTTTCGGTTTATATCTGTATTAGGATGAAAATTCAACATTAGACAATGTACAGCCTAAGTGGATCACGTGAGTGAGAGTGAGATCGCATGTGTGTGTGTATATATATATGTATATTATGTATATATATATGTATATATATATATGTATGTGTATATATATATATATATATATATATATATATATATATATATATATATATATATATATATATATATGTATGTATGTATGTATGTATGCGTGCTGTTGGCGATTTCTTTTCTCCCTTTGGACTTTTTCTCTTTCTCCTTTCCGACGAAGAGCTATGCTTGAAACGTCAAACTCTCTATTTTCATCGAGCGGCAAAGTAATACATTTCATGTGTACGTCCTCTTAGTTAATTTTATTCGCTTATTTGAATTGATTTCTTTTTTTAATTAACTATATGTGTATGCACATATGATTATATATAAACAGAATGGAACACACATACACAAGGTACATAATTTTTTCAGTTCGTGCGTCGGCTGCATTGTTTAGGCGTAAGAGAATATATTCTGTATGCGCCTGGTGTAAAAAAAAAGCAAGGGAAAGTAAGTCAAAGTCAAAGTCCCTTTTCGGAGCCACAATCATCGATGTTTCATTATCGTTGCGACTTATCCATGCAGCATATTCCTGTTTTAGGTTAGAAATTTAAAATCAAGAGGCTTACAGTCCGTAATCAATGAATCAGTACAAAATGTGCATTGTCAGATCATTAGCTTCTTAAGTGACCACTCTGAGCAATATATTTCGTGATGTTAAATTTTGCAAAACCTTATAATGAACAGCAGAGCTTGATAGCGGATGGAATTTCGACATCAAAAGACTAAACGTGTATAAAACAACGTTTATGGAAGCTAGTCCATGTATGTGCATCTTTGTAAGTACACGTTAAATAAGCATAGTTGGAAAATTATGGAACTTCAAAATTAGCACGTAACTACCCTGTGGAAATCTTGCTGTAGATTTGAGTGCTTCTAGTTTAATTGCTTCGGATATTTTGAAGAGGGAATGGTTGTTACAATAATATTTGTTGTGATATTGCATTATGCGCTATTTAGCAATCAATACCAAATCGAGACTCAGTATTCTTAGTAGCAGATAATTTTTTGTGCTCGCTAGGAGTATCAGCTTCATATGCTACATTGAGATATTTGCATTTCTCTAAGTTCCACGATTGTAAATGTAGTACAAGTGATTATGGGTCTTCTATACAAATGTCATCGATGAATAAGATATCATACTCGTCGATCGTACTTAAGTTGGTCTCGTGCATTCTTTACTGAACGCAAGAATTTATCTGCAAGCGGAATCTGTTATTTTTGCTACAAATTCGATGTATTTGTGAAAACAATGTTCGTACGCACATACACGCGTATAGATGGATAGATAGATACATACATTCATACGTACATATGCATATTCTAAAAGCAGGTATTTGTATTGCTTTTGCCCAAGGTCATTGTTCTATCTCCCGGTAAGACAAACTCTCGTCTGCAAATCGCCGGACATCGTTGTCATCTATGAAGCAGAAACGTATTTCCTTATGAAGAACTTGACAAAGAGGACCGGCGGCATCGTCAGCTTAGTCTTGAGAATAACCGGAAACGTCGGATGGTACCGTCAGGTCACCACTAAAGATCATCGTGCGTATACTTATCAGCTTGCAGCCTCCCAACTCATAGCTGTTCGCCGCATGCATAAGTGGGGATATGTCCTCCGCCTCCAGTTGGATAATACTTCTAGGCCATTACACCCATTTGACGCAGCAGTTATGCGCAGGAAAAGTAAATGTGGTACCACCCGCTCAGACTGCTCAACATGATTAAGGAAGACGTCCGTATGCTCGACGTCATCTTGGAGGATGCGATGGTGAGAGCCTGGTTTGTGATCTGCGGTGATGGGGAGCACTGGTTGGCTTGGTCGGATGTACGCATGGTAATGTCACTAGGACGACCAAACCAGGATGGTCACAGGTCCATCAAGCAAATACATGAAGCACGCAAGCACACATATACGTACATGCATACATGGATGTATACCTACATACATATATATGTGTATATATATATATATATATATATATATATATATATATATATATATATATATATATATAAATATATGCGCATGTGTGTGTGTATGGTATATATATATATACATAGGAGTGGCTGTGTGGTAAGTAGCTTGCTTACCAACCACATGGTTCCGGGTTCGGTCCCACTGCGTGGCATCTTGGGCATGTATCTTCTACTATAGCCTCGGGCCGATTAAAGCCTTGTGAGTGGATTTGGTAGACGGAAACTGAAAGAAGCCTGTCGTATATACGTATATATATATATGTATGTGTGTGTATATGTTTGTGTGTCTGTGTTTGTCCCCCTAGCATTGCTTGACAACCGATGCTGGTGTGTTTACGTCCCCGTCACTTAGCGGTTCGGCAAAGAGACCGATAGAATAAGTACTGGGCTTACAAAGATTTGCTCGACTAAAGGCGGTGCTCCAGCATGGCCGCAGTCAAATGACTGAAACAAGTAAAATAATAAAAGAGTATACACCATACACACTGATGACACGCACGCACGGACATATATAAGCATATACATAGATGCATATCTTCATACGTATATATGTATATATGTGTATATATATATATATATATATATATATATATATATATATATATATATATATATATATATGTATTATATATATATATATATATATAATATATATATATATATATACATACATTATATATTCTATATATATGCATGCATATGTAAATTATAAATTAAGTATTATGTATTACGTATGTATTTGATATATATATACGAATGACAGATTTTATGAATTGGCTTCATTGTTATTTCTGATGTATAATTATGCCTATTTCTCAATTAGTCTTATTATTTCATATATAATAACTAGTATCTAATACGTCTACGTATATACGAACTACATAGTTATGTTTATACCTATTTGTTTCCTCCTCCTAATTACAAGCGTTACAATCCTTGTGTACACGTACCTACATCTCTCTCTTAATTCTGATTTATCATTAACTTCTTATTCTTCGACTATTTTATTTATTTATATGTTATATTCTATTATCTTTTATTTAGTACTACAATGTGTCACACTAATGACATATTGAGTTGATTCGTAATTCACCGCTTAAATACACAAATATATTATCATTATCTCCAATTACATATGTAATATATAATTGCCCTCAATATGCACCCATTTTAAATTTGTTCCGCCTTTGCTGTTTTTATATATATATTTCCCTACATCTCATCTCTGCTATACATGAAAGAATTTTACATAATTCGATGTCATTTCTTTTATTTTATTTTCAATTCCTTTATTTATATATAAGTATATTTCCTCTTGCATAAAGGTTATATACTTAAAAAAGCTTTTATCCCCTTAGCATATATGTTTCATAGCATTTATTATTATAAAGCGAAGCAATAAGTTATTATTATTATTATTATTCAGTAGTTTTATTTTTATTTTTATAGCGTGCTTTCACTTCACTACCGAGCGCAGCTCTGTGTGCCTTGGGTATGTGCTGTGATTTGTTGTGATGCTCTGATGGTTATTGTATGGAAAGTGTTCTGCGTAGGATGTGTGCAGTGCCTAGTAGTGCAATTTTCTGTATGTTATATGTGTTTGTAAGTCCTGGTGTTTTTGTTATGTATTTGTCTGAATATTTTTTTATCATGCCTAATGCACCTACTCTGATAGGAATTGTTTCTGTTTTCAGATTCCACATTCTAGTTACCTCTATTTCCAGGTCTTTGTATTTTGAGAGTTTCTCCATTTCTTTTAGAGACACGTTGTCATCTGCCGGTACTGATACATCAATTAGAAAGCATTTTTTTCGTCATGGTCTCTGACAACTATATCTGGTCTGTTGACCTTAATTTCTCTATCTGTGTGTATCGGCATATCCCAGAGTATGGTTGCTTTCTCGTTTTCTGTGACCTTTTCTTGTGTGTGCCTATACCATCTTTTTTCTGTTGTTATTCCATAATGTTGGCATAGCTTCCAATGTATGTAAGTTCCAACTCTGTCATGTCTGTGAATATATTCCTTCTTAGCCAGGACTGGGCAGCTAGAGATAATATGATTTATTGTTTCTTGTCCATCTCCACATATTCTGCAGTTACTTGTAATATTTCTTTTCATTACATGTTTTTGGTAATTTCTGGTGGGGAGGCTTTGGTCTTGTGCTGCAATTAAAAATCCCTCTGTTTCTGCTTTGAGTCCTGAGCTTCTCAACCATTCCTGGGATTTTTCTTTCTCTGTTTCTTTTGCGTTTAGTTTAGTCCAGTATTTACCATGAAGGGGCTTTTCTTGCCATCGTTTTATCATGGTTCGTTGCTGTACTATTTTTAGTTTGGATTTCATTTTTTTTATAGCTTTTGTTGTTTCTTCATCATCTTCTTCTTCTTCTTCATGTTTATTAGGTGGTATGATTTCTTGTTTGTATTTGTCAGCTTCCTTAAATACTGAGAACAGTTTTTTGTTTTGCACGTGTTTTGCCGCTATCTGGATCAGTTTTCCTTCCTTCTGAAGTAGATATTTTTGCAGTCCTATGGTGGTTATTTTATAGTAGTTTTCCAGCTGTATAAGGCCTCTACCACCTTCTATACGTTGTATATATAGTCTTTCTATGTCAGATTTTGGGTGATGCATCCTAGATCCTGTCATTATTTTTCTTGTTTTCCTGTCTATTTTGGTCAGGTCATTTCGTGTCCAGTTAAGGATATTGTAGCTGTAACTTATAACTGGGACAGCTAAAGTGTTGATACCTATTATCTTGTTTTTAGCATTGAGCTCTGTGTTTAGTATTGATCTAACTCGTCTATAATATTCTTTTTTTATTTTCTCTTTCATTTGTGTGTGTTGTGTCTTATCTAGTTCATGGATTCCTAAGTATTTGTAAGTTTGGCTTTGGTCTAATTCTTTTATTTCATTTGCTTCATCTGGTGTGATGTTGTTACTCTTAACTAGTTTTCCTCTTTTCATGGTTACTTTGGCGCATTTTTCTAATCCAAATTTCATATCTATTTCTTTGGTAAATCCATGAACTGTCTTTAATAGTGTTTCCAGCTGTTTTTCATTTGCAGCGTATAGTTTTAGGTCATCCATATATAAAAGGTGGCTGATCGTTTTGCCGTAACATTTATATCCGCATCCAGTTCTATTTAGCATATCAGATAGAGGTGACAGTGCCAAGCAGAAAAGGAGTGGATAGAGCGTATCTCCCTGGAATATTCCTCTTCTAATGGGGATGTCTTTGGTTTTCATGAGTCCCTCTTTTGTTTGGAGGTGTAGGACTGTTTGCCATTTATTCATAGAGTGCTCTATGAATTTTATGATTGTTGGTGCTACTTTGTTAATGGCTAGTGTTTCGAGGATCCATGTGTGGGGGATGCTATCAAACGCCTTTTTGTAGTCAATCCAGGCCATACTGAGGCCTTTCTTCTTTCTGTGGCTGTCTTCAGTTATGGCTTTATTAATCATTAGTTGATCTTTACAGCCATATGAGCCTTTGCGGCATCCTTTCTGCTCTTCTGGGAACAGTTTGTTTTCGTCCAGGTGCTTGTTCAGCCTTTGTGATATCACTGCAGTAAATGCCTTGAACATAGTAGGGAGGCAGGTTATTGGTCTGTAGTTTTCTGGTTTTTCTGTTTCATTTGATTTGGGAATTAAGATGGTTTTCCCCTTCGTGAGCCATTATTATTATTATTATTATTATTATTATTATTATTATTATTATTATTATTATTATCAACATCATCATCATCATCATTATTATTATTATTAATTTTATTATTATTATTATTATTATTATTATTATTATTATTATTATTATTATTATTATTATTATTATTATTATTATCGAGTGAGAGAGCAGTTCATCCCATGAAAGTGACACTGGGGTAAAATATACGAAGCCCAGTATACCCTTCATGACTACCCATCAGATAAGGGTACACTAGGCACATGCATCACAACCAAATGTGCGCGACATGGTGATCTCATATCAAGATAAATAGCACATGACCTTGCAGTTGGGACCCAGTTAAACTTTTCTTCTCGTCGAGTAACCCACCCTTCTCAAAAGGTCTCTGAAAAAAGGTTGTTTAAGGATGTTGAACGAAACACCCATGTTTCCAGAAGTGAATTATTCAAACCTCAAATAATCCCTCTGAACACATGGCTAGGATGCTCCCCATTGTCATCATTATCATCATCATCATCATCATCATCACCCTCATCATCATTATAATTATTATTATTATTATTATTATTTTTATCATCATTATTATTATTATTATCATCATCATCATCATCATCATCATCATCATCATCATTCATCATCATCATCATCATCATTATCATCATCACCATCATCATCATCATCATCATCATCATCATCATCATCATTATCATTATTATCATTATTATTATTATTATTATTATTATTATTATTATCATTATTATTACTACTACTACTAATACTACTACTACTACTACTACTACTACTACTACTGTTGTTGTTGTTGTTATTATTATTATTATTATTATTATTATTATTATATTTAGGAACTAATTATCCCTTTCTGATAACTTTGGTAACTATATAATTGCCACGATTTTCTTCTACTTGATTTAAATTTTATAACTTAATTATTTTGTATTGCAGTATTAAAGATAAGTACGATATTATATAGCATTACTATTTATATATAAATGCGTCTTCCTTCTTTTTATTTTTTTCTCCTTCTCATTATATTAATCTCTTCTTTTCTTACTT
>NC_042997.1:148768132-148833132 GCF_006345805.1 Octopus sinensis
GTTTTTGGATTTGGTTTGCAAGATTCTTTATGTGAGTTCGTGTGTTGAAGCATATTCTGTTGTGTCACCAGACTATTGAAAAGGTTGCAAGACGCAAGGAAAATTTTAGAAAAATAAAATTAAGAAATAAGTGGAAATTTTACCGGTGCGTGTGTTACATAAAAAGGCACAAAAAGAAAACGACTCTTCCCAGACACAACAGATTATAAGTCATGATTAGAAGCATATGAAATTCAAGATAAATCGAGCTTGGAAATGAAAAGTTTAAAAGAAATATGAAATAAATGACCATCATCTAACTTGCAGAATATTGGCAGAATACAGTGAAATACCACCCACTGCGTTCCAAGTGGCGTACTCTAAGAGATCAATAGTTGTGTTTAGGAACACTGGTTCTGTAAATCAATTGTCTATATTCGTAGATTATAGCAAAATGCGCAGTTACAGGATTGAAATGAGATGATGCATATAGCAAAGCAAACAACTATTGCAATCCAACCCCACACATATATATATATACACATACATACATCCACACATACACACATACTAGTAAAAATACATACATATATACATAGATGCATACGTATATGTTAGTAAACACACGAAACAATTGCGAATATATTAGCGACTACAATTCTAGTAAAGCAACAATCGTAATATAAATTAAATAAATAAATGCAACAACATATTGAGAAGACATCACCCTCGCCACAAAGCAAACACAAGTACATGTTTGTGTGTAAATGATACGTATATGTGTGTGCATGAATGCATGTATATGTATGTATGTAAACAATGGTTAGACGAAGATTGAGTTTGTATGTTACTACATTTCCTGTGTCAATATGCAGTTGTGTGTATTTTATTAGATTGAATATATCATTGATTTTTGCTAACAATATATGTACATATGGGTGAGTGCGCATGCTTGAGTATATATTTGTATTTGTGTATATATCTGTGTTTACATTTGCGTGGTTATCTTATATATGTGTATGTGCGCGTTCGTATACGAGTAAGTATCTGTGTTTCTAGGCAATGTTGCGTGTGTATGCATGGGTGTATGCATATGGTTGCGTGTATATTCTTGAGAATTTTGTTTCGCCAATTATCATCTCCCATATTGAATCACACAGCGTTTCGCGTTGTGTATGTAACTGATACTCAGAGGGATCCAAGGAGTGTAAGTGGAATTGGAAACACGCCGAATACTGGATAGACTGTGCATGTACTTCTACGAGATACTCATGTCACTTATGGTGGAAAATCTTATATATACGTGCAAGTAATGGTTATAACAAAACAAAAATGTTTTAGATCCACCATAAGCATTTTAAATTTTACACTTATCTTTATTTATGTTGAAAATTTGAACAATATACCACAGCCCTGTTTATATATCAAATATGATGGACTGTCCAGTCGAAGACGACGTATGAGAGTTCAGCTTTTTCGCCAAGCGACCTGCACAAATGCTTTGCTTATAGTAATCAAGTGTACATACTCTACGTTATCTCACTCTCTCCATCTAATCGACTTTGTCCGAAGAGATGCACGGTGCGCCACTCGTCAGGTGTCTAAGTGACCGCAGTGCAACGTGAGATGAAGTCATTTGCTCAAGAACATAATGTCCCCCCTCCCTCAGGTCTAGGAAGTGAAACTACGATCTCGCGACCGTGAGTGCAACACCCTGAACTATCACCAAATCACACCAATCTATCTATCTATCTATCTATCTATCTATCTATCTATCTATCTATCTATCTATCTATCTATCTATCTATCTATCTATCTAACTGTCTGCCTATATATAATGCGCGTGTGCGTAACTATATATATATATATATGTGCATGTATGTGTATGTCTGTGTGTGCGAATGTGTGCTTGGGTGTATGTGAGGGTACATAGCCCAGTGGCTACATCGCGAGATCGTGGTATCAATTACTAGATAAGATGGTGTATTGTGTTCTATAGAAAAACGCTGAACGTGAATATAAACTGCGATCGCTTCGACACCTAACTTTTGATACACCACCCACCGGTTTAAACAACGTAATTTTAATGGGAGTATATTATAAAAATAAAACGCTCATTTGTGAAAGCTTTTCAGCTATAAGTTGCGGAACCGTTTTCTCAGTCTATGAGAGATTAGCATATGTATATGTGCGTGTGTGTGTGTGTGTGTGTGTGCGTGTGTGTGTGTGTTTTGTGTTTGTGTTGTGTGTTGTGTATGTATTTCTGTGCGACTTTTGTGACAAAGGTACAAATAAGTGCTTCAGTGTGAAAGCAATAATCAATGCATTTCCTTCACTGCCGGCCCCATATCGTAAAATGTTTACCACTCCTGAAAATCCGAAGAGACTTAAGTACAATATTTCATTTTCTACTCTAAGCACAAAGCCCGAATGTTTTTTTTTTTTTTTGAGTGGGGTGGCAGTCGATTACTTCGACCCCTGTACGAAACTGGTACTTAATTTATGGACCTCGGCGCAAAGTCGACCTCGGCGGAATTTGAACTCAGAACGTAGAGGCAGACGAAATACCCATTTCTTTACTACCCACAAGGGGCTAAATACAGATAGGACAATCAAGGACAGACAAACGGATAAATCGATTATATCGACCCCAGTGCGTAACTGGTACTTATTTAATCGACCCCGAAAGGATGAAAGGCAAAGTCGACCTCGGCTGAATTTGAACTCAGAACGTAGCGGCAGACGAAATACCGCCCGGCGTGCTAACGTTTCTGCTAGCTCGCCGCCTTACAAATACAATATTCTTTCTTTTATTTAATGCATAAAGCCCAAATTGTTGATAGTGTCCTGTTGGTTCGCCATTTCTAGAATGATCCCAAGCACACACACAATATATGTATCGTAACAAGTTCCAGTCGAAGTACGATTAATTCCGTTGCTTATTAGAGTGCTTATTCTTTAGTGTCTAAAAAACTCGAACGGATATTATGGTCAAAATAATATGCGTATACACATGCTCATACACGTACGCAATCGAATACGAACACATAAGCATGCAAAAATATGCATAAAATTGCATAAGCTTGCACTATATTCATATACATATTTTAATATATACGTATATTTATATACACGTATTAAATTATTAAATCTATATAAGTATACATACCCCCCCCCACACACACACATATATATATATACAATTACAAACAGCATACATTTCTATATACAGACATATTTATTATATAAACATGTGTATTTATATGTAAATACCTACCTACATCAATACACACATGCTCGTGCACATACACACACAGAGAGTGTAATAGGTGTATGAATTCATATCAGTATACAAGTATACGGAGTACGTTTCTGCTTTATAGGAATATATATTGACACTTGTATTCACTTACGTTCTGTCGAATGTCACACAATACAGGAATTGATAGCCTTCGGGAATACTTGTCAAACACTTGCCTTAACTTAACCTGCTGTGTTTAAAATGATTTATGTTTCCTCTCAAATAAATCATTCTCAACTATGATGTTTAAAATTTGCAAACAAGGAGGGAAAATCGAATGAAGCATATAAATGTCGACCATTTTGTGATAAGATGCCATCAAAATTGTTGACCTGCTAAATTTGTCTTAAAGGAACGAGAGAACTTATGCTTCAAATTTAATGATGCTGCAGCTACAGTGCTTCTTGATCTACAGTAGGATGCAGTAATTCTTTAAGCGTACAATATAGTTTGGGTGGGAGTGTTTAGTATTTTTCAGTCCTACAAAGAGAAAGGGAGAGAGAGAAAGAATATTGCATTTCTGGTTTCTTGTCATAGTTTCCTTTCTTTCTCTCTCCCCATCTTTCTCTCTGCTTCTATCTATGTATCTATCTATCTCTCTATCGCTTTCTCTTTTACTAAATATGGCTTATATGTGACAAATTACGAGTATTATATTTAACATTATGCCACATATTGTTACTTCTTGATATTTAACAGAATTACAAATGATATCAATAAATGAGCTATTTGTACAAATGTAAATAATAGTTGTTGCAGCTACACCCGACTATATTATTGAGTACTATACCCTCAAGTCTGCGATGTGAAGTTTCAGAGCAATTTCACATTTATTTCAGAATATCAAGCTTACTTCATTCTATATAGAGATTTTATATATGTCCAAATTGCAATGACAACAACATTTATCCAACTTCATGCAAACAAGTATCATGGAAGCTCAGCTAAGAGCCTCACACATGCTTGTACCATATATTTATAAATTCTACATGCCTAGTGTGTCAGGAGCATACTAAAGAAATCGCGATATTTCACACTTGACACAGCGGGGTTTTTAAGACGTGAGGGAGACACAGGTACACATTACGGCCGAATGGCCTTGCGTAACGTGAAATGATTTATCCAGTATTGAAATGCAATGCTCAGCACCTTATCTATATTCGAAATTGGTGTGTTTTTTTATTATATAATATATATATATATATATATATATATATATATAATCAAGCTGTTGCCAACACTTTGCTGCACAGAGAAATCCTGACAGCAAGTAAACGTGTATCATTATTTATAGCACATAGATATGTTACCATTATACCTTGATGTCTTACACAAACACCATACTTCAAATAGTTTTATGTAAATGTATTAATGTATTTAGAGTTACACAATTTCTATACTTCCTTGTATATTAATTATACGTACTGACTCTCGAAGTGCATTAAGTAGTGTCGCCAATATGAAGGATAATGTAAGATAAAACAGTTGAATGTCGATACATACGATTGTTATGAGGAGTAGAAAGCCTTGTATTTTATATGTTTATCCTTCAAAAGAAGAATAGAAAGAACAGAAACAAAACGAATCAGCTTATTTCATTTCACTGTTAATCGACCTATTCCTTCATTTTGTATAGTTAGAGCCACATTATTCGTTGTTTCCATCCTCTTTTTATGAGGATATTTCAAGGCAATTTTCCTGGTTATATTTACTGGGTGAACCCTACATAAGTGTTCCACGCTAGCTGAAAGCCGAAAATGTTGAAATGTCAAAGAATGATGCAAGAATAGCATTAAATAACAGAAAGGCTACACAGTTAGTATAATGCTTCAACTGACTGATGTTCCAGCGGATCACATCATAAATGCATTTTTGACAAACACAAGCCAACTTGAAAGGGTCTATGCAGTCGCTCAGGCTGCTAAAAATGGCGGCGAAAAATAAGCTGAATCACTGAAATGTGTAGAAGGATATATTGGAAAATTTGGTTTGAGTTTTAAAGGTCATTAGAAGAAAAAGAATAGCAGATGTCTTGTTCATAAAATATATTTTCTCAAACATCGGTTGGATCGGAACAGATCTAAGACTAGACAAGTAATTGTGATGAGCAGCACTGAAATGTACTTAGATTCGAGCACGAAATATTTGCAGCTAGTACGTGTCAGATATAGTACCTGCGCAGACTGAGACTGTTCCTCAAGTCGAGATTAAACGGACGGGCCCAGATTGAAGCTATCAATACCTGAACGGTTTCACTCTTTAGATATGGAGCAAATGTAATCGCATGGACAGCAGACGAAGTAAAAAGCCTAGACAGAAAGACAAGGAAGTTGCTGACTAGATATGGGATACTCCACGCAAAAGTGACACAGACAGACTGTATGTACCAAGAAAAAGGGGATTAGGACTGATTGGATGCGAACACAGAATTAAAGCAGAAAAAAAGCAACATAGTATGTTATGTAAAAAATGTCTCTGAACCGCTATTATTAGACGTAGAGGATGCAAGATTGCAAAGATAAAGCACTGTACAAGCACTTGAGAATAAATGAAACTGAAAATAGGTAGCTAACGAAAAGAATGCATAGACAATTTTATAGGGATTATGAAGATAAGATAGACAGATAAAAACAGATGGCTATGGATGACCAAATGTGACTTAAACCCGAAAGCGTCATCAAAAATGATTATGTAAATATCATGTGAGATTTTATGATTCAGTGCGACCATGTGATAGAGAATAGGAAACGATGATGGATCATAAAGAAAGCAAACGATGATGGATCATAGATATAGCATGCCCAGCTGACAACAAGGTATGCGATAAACAAGAAAGAAATTCGATAGATATGACAGGTTAGCTTAGGAGGTTAAGGGGTTGTGGTCACTGAAGAAGGTGGTAGTAGTAAAACCCGGGAAAAGTGATAAAAATGTTGAGAAGTGCATGGAATAAATACGGGTTGCAATAAGTTTTGAGCACTTGCAGAAGCAGCACTGCTTGGAACCACTTGAATACGCCGGATGGTGCTTCAAAAATGAAGAGCGTTACTTTAGTTCACTGGTAGCGAACAGCTGACACCGTAGTGCATCTCCAGCGTTAGAAACTGTGCAAAGACAATAACACAATAATAATAATAATATAATAATAATAATGATGATGATGATGATGATGATGATGATGATGATGATAAAGATGGTGGTGATGATGATGATAATGCTGCTGCTGCTACTGCTGTTGCTGCTTCTCCTGATGATGACGATGATGATGATAATAATAATAATAATAATAATGATAATAATAATAATAATAATAATAGTAGTAATAATAATAATAATAATAATAATAATAATAATAATAATAATAATAATAATAATAATAATAATAATAATGCGCCAAAGTAAAAATGCGCCAAAGTAACCATGAAAAGAGGAAAACTAATTAAGAGTAACAACATCACACTAGATAAAACCAATGAAATAAAAGAATTAGACCAAAGCCAAACTTACAAATACTTAGGAATCCATGAACTAGATAAGACACAACACACACAAATGAAAGAGAAAATAAAAAAAGAATATTATAGACGAGTTAGATCAATACTAAAAACAGAGCTCAATGCTAAAAACAAGATAATATGTATCAACACTTTAGCTGTCCCAGTTATAAGTTACAGCTACAATATCCTTAACTGGACACGAAATGAACTGTCCAAAATAGATAGGAAAACAAGAAAAATACTGACAGGATCTAGGATGCATCACCCAAAATCTGACATAGAAAGACTATATATACAACGTATAGAAGGTGGTAGAGGCCTTATACAGCTGGAAAACTACTATAAAATAACCACCATAGGACTGCAAAAATACCTACTTCAGAAGGAAGGAAAACTGATCCAGATAGCAGCAAAACACGAGCAAAACATAAAACTGTTCTCAGTATTTAAGGAAGCTGACAAATACAAACGAGAAATCATACCACCTAATAAACACAACGAAGAAGAAGAAGATGATGAAGAAACAACAAAAGCTATAAAACAAATGAAATCCAAACTAAAAATAGAACAGCAACGAGCCATGATAAAACGATGGCAAGAAAAACCCCTTCATGGTAAATACTGCACTAAACTAAACGCAAAAGAAATAGACAAAGAAAAATCCCAGCAATGGTTGAGAAGCTCAGGACTCAAAGCAGAAACAGAGGGATTTTTAATTGCAGCACAAGACCAAAGCCTCCCCACCAGAAATTACCAAAAACATGTAATGAAAAGAAATATTACAAGTAACTGCAGAATATGTGGAGATGGACAAGAAACAATAAATCATATTATGTCTAGCTGCCCAGTCCTGGCTAAGAAGGAATATATTCACAGACATGACAGAGTTGGAACCTACATACATTGGAAGCTATGCCAACATTATGGAATAACAACAGAAAAAAGATGGTATAGGCACACACCAGAAAAGGTCACAGAAAACGAGAAAGCAACCATACTCTGGGATATGCCGATACACACAGATAGAGAAATTAAGGCCAACAGACCAGATATAGTTGTCAGAGATCATGAAGAAAAAAATGCTTTCTAATTGATGTATCAATACCGGCAGATGACAACGTGTCTCTAAAAGAAATGGAGAAACTCTCAAAATACAAAGACCTGGAAATAGAGGTAACTAGAATGTGGAACCTGAAAACAGAAACAATTCCTATCATAGTAGGTGCATTAGGCATGATAAAAAAATATTCAGACTAATACATAACAAAAACACCAGGACTTACAAACACATATAACATACAGAAAATTGCACTACTTGGCACTGCACACATCCTACGCAGAACACTTTCCATACAATAACCATCAGAGCATCACAACAAATCACAGCACATACCCAAGGCACACAGAGCTGCGCTCAGTAGTGAAGTGAAAGCACGCTATAAAAATAAAACTACTGAATAATAATAATTATAATAATAATAATAATAATAATAATAATAATAATAATAATATTAATAATAATAGTAATAATAATAATAGTAATGATAATAATAGTAATGATAATAATAATGATAACATTAGTGAGAAAAAAACAGCCGGAGCAAAGAACTGCGCGGTGAGTATCTAATACAATTGTAGGACGTTGCAGCAGAGGAATCTTGGCTATAACTAAATAAATGAGACCTTAAGAAAAAAATGGAAGCACTCATAATAGAGGCTCTAAGCCATACGTTGCGGAGGAATATCATTAAGGCAAAATCGACAAACCCTTAAAATTGCCAAGTGCAGAGGATGTAATTTAAAAGAGGAACCCGTTATGCCCACAATGTGTTCCAGTAGTCCGTTGGTGCAGAAGGAATATAGACACAGACACGACTTTGTGAACAAGGCACTACACTGTGACATTACGGAAAAGATAATTTAAAGTGGGAGGAAATTGATACCAACATCCATCAACAAGTGTAATAGAGAACACTGACTGCAAGATCCTACGGGATTTCAATTAACAGACTGATCACTAACTTCACCCAATGCGACCAGATATCGTTCTGGACAAGGGGTTAAAATGTGGCATCATAATAGATATGACTGTATCTCTGGATATGAATGTAGCGGTCAAATAACATGATGACTTTGGAAAATACTGAGCTTTGGCTATGGAAATACGGAGGCTGTTGAGGGTTTTTACAAAAGTAATACTATTTTTTATAGGTGTCCTAGGTACCACCTCAAAATACATGGCCGTTCACTTAAGGAGATTGGTGTAACTACGGGATACTCAGGTGTCTGCTCAAATGGGAACATCAAGTACGTGGTTTTGACTTGGTATCAAGGATATTTATTCCGAATGTAAAACATTCGTGCATACCATGAATAATAATGATAGTAATAACGGCAGCATTAATATTTGCGCAATGGCCAGTGTTACTTCCTGTGGCTATCAATGTCAGTGCAACATAAGGCAGCGACCTGGCAGAAACGTTAGCACGCCTGGCGAGATGCTTAGCAGTATTTCGTCTGTCATACGCTCTGAGTTCAAATTCCACTGAGGTCGACTTTGCCTTTCATCATTTCGAGGTCGATAAATTATGTACAAGTTGCGTACTGGGGTCGATCTCATCGACTGGCCCTCTTTCCTCAAAATTTCGGGTCCAGAGTAGAAAAGAATATGAGTGTAACATTTTCAGATGATAAGCTGAATTTTATCGCATAGGACAGTCATACGAGTGCGTTCTGATGCAGACTTTTAGTTAACAGACGGTTGGTATGACGTGCAGTTAGCATGATAATGGTCATATGTAAGATACTGATCTTTAGCAGTTAATTTTCAAAGAATTATATTTCCATTCCTTTACATTTGACGGTCACATCCTATCTCGATTTTTATAGAGTTAATCATTTTACAAATGAGAGAATTCTTTTATAGTGCATATAATGAGTCCAGCATGATATTTTATCATCTACTAGCATATATTCTTCACCATGTTATATTGCTTCAATAATTGGTAAAATGGAATTAGAATGAGACTAAACATTGGAAATTGTTTATATATTCCAACAGCGATTTTACACGCGACACCTTATATTTAGATAAAGAACAGCTATAATGAACTATTATTAAGATATCAATGGGAAGCTGCCATTAAGACAAATTTAAATTTTCGATAATTTCTCCTCATCGAGGAAAACATTATGAGACAATTGAGTGTAAAATCGATTCTCCTAATTGCAGACCTTTCATGATCCTACTCTTTAGAAATTTTGGCACAGTTCAAGGCCAATTAAGAGAGATATATTTCTTTGTAATCATGAGAAGTATAATTTTCATTTAGATATTCTACAATGATAAACATTTCATTGCAAAGGAAGTAATAAGTATGATTATATTTGTTAACGAGCTGCATACGCTGAGGGGACGCTTCGTGACCACCGAAAGAATTAATACGCAATGTGCTAAATTTTAAACTTTACAAAACAATTTTTTGTTGTGTATGGCAAATTATACAATTAAAATCGGAAAATAGTAGCCATTCTCAACTTTGATATTTAGTGTAATAGACCATATAGAATCCTGTTTAACGCTTGTTTATTTTACATTTAGTCGAAGAGATTTGAATTACTATATACGCTCCTACAATTGAACATAAGACTCTGTATCAAGAAACGAAGTTCCAACTAGCCCCCGCTCTCTCTCTCTCGCTCCCTCTTAATAACGAATATACATACATACACACACACACACACACACAACACACACACACACACACACACACACACATATATATATATATATATTAACATTTTCCGGAAGTAACAGTGACGGAAGGGCCAAGTTTTTCGTGCTTTGGCGTGACTATATATATGTATGTATGCGTGTGCGTGTGCGTGTATGTGTGTGTGAGTATGTATTATCATAAATATATGTGCGCATTCCTGTGTATACCAACATACATGCATACTTACAAAATCAAGGCGGAGAATATAGTACACTACTGTAAACCATAGATAGAGTACATAGTAAGCCATAGATAGAGCTGTTATTTAGATTTTCATATAACTGGAGTGAATTTCTGGAATAATTCAGTAGTTTCGAAATGTCGATAAACGATACGGTGATAATTATTTGGTAAATCATCGCATATGTATTTGAAGCTGATTCGAGAGGGAGACTTGTATTTTCAAAAATAATGGAATCAATTCAATAATACGATTTATTGTTGGTAAAATACAATATACAAGACGTAAAATACAAGGTGCTAGTTATATGTAACAAAGTAAAACTTTCAAACGCAAGTAAACCGAATTATCCTGTAACTCCACCCTTCTCTTTTGTTGTAAGATTCTACGACCCTTCCACATCTTCGTTTTCAGCACTTCCACATTCCACCGTCCATTGATTCCTATTCCAGCCCTAACACCATTCATGCGTGCCAGTAACCTATATGATTTACTGATCCGTATCACATTAACCTTCCGCCATTGCTCTATGAATGTTTTGTTGCGCCCTTTAGGACACGCGGCCTTTCAGTAGCAATATCACTTTCTTCACAACTCACAAGCGTTGCATCCTGCACATCTCTCATTATTTCACCTACATCTGTATTAGTGGCATCTGCTGCCTCAAATACTTCATAGTATTCTGTACAATTTAGTAAGCTGATATTCGTTTAACTGTTAAAGTGTTTGGTTTAAATGTTAAAGTGTTTCCATTAAACATATGCCCATTTCAAGTCTCGTAGAGAGAAGTGACTATTCCATCTTTTCACATATACGCTCCCTTCGATTTCAAATTACCACTGATCTTCCTCCACAATCTCCTGCGCACACTGTACAAACTCAGAATCATCAACGTCGATTATCATAGCAATATTTATACTAAATTCATGACAATACACTAAAATTACACAATACGAGGCATATGTCTGCAAGCACCTGCAGTTGCACACAAAGATCTATATTTGTAAAACACATTAATATATGTGCAATCGTAGTCACACACACAAACCATCACACAGAAACGACCTTGGGGGCTCAATAAATATTTAACTATCGCACATCACTCAATTACTCTTACTTAAATTTAATGTGCATCACTTCTCGGAACATCAGAAGGAACAGCTCATAATCGTCAACTTTTATTCTATTTGACTTTTGGTCGTTATTTTTTTTACTACTGATAAAACCAAAGCATGACATGTTAGTGAGCTTTGTTAACTAAACTCTTGCCACCGAACAAACATCTTCCCTATCATTGCAGGCATGTATTAGCCTCTCACCACTAACTACGACTCGTTTCGAATGTCCCCGGGTACCACATTTCTGATAGTTCACTCCGGTTTTCCGCGATCATTATCAATAATGTTTTGAAACTATTGAATGAATATATAATGCTCAAACGTTTAAAATGTGCTTTTGGAAAGTACCTTTGCAAATGAACTGTTAAGAAGAGCTTTGGGCAGCAAGTTGTCAATTACTTACACGTCGCACAGTCATTCTTGGTAGTGTCATCACATTACAGCATGGAAGACTTGGACTGTTCCAAATCTACAAATAGTTGCAATAGATAGCCTCTAAGATGGAAGAGGTTTGTATGTACAAATGAAGTCACTAGACCAACACTTCACAATAATAGTTTAGTAAAATGCCGCTGAATGACGCGCAGGCCAAGATGAACTCGGCTCATAAAAGTAATTGTCTATTCCCTTTTCTTTCTGCCATTTTTTAAGTGGAAATGACCATCAGTAATCAGTCACATTGCAAATCGTCCTTGTAATACCGCCCACATCTGAAATTCCTATAGCAACGACGAACAAATTGCTTAGCGGCATTTCGTCCATCTTTACGTTCTGATTTCAAATTTCACCGAAATCGACTTTGATTTTGATCGTTCCGAGTGAATGAAATAATTATCATTTGGGCACTGCACATGGGCTGACGTAATAGGCTAGCCCCCACCCAACTTGCTGGAACAGCGCCAATATTTTAAACCGATGTTAATATTACATTTTCTATGTGGAAATATTATGGATCATCACCTCGTAATTTATTTGAATTCCAATATATTTGAAAGCAACTTGGTTAAGATATTATATTCCATTGTTCAGGAAATTGATTCTCTGAATTAATTTATGAATTCTTCTTTGCCCCTTCTTTCCTCAACTATGTTGCGACATCCGGGCCCATCTGACTATGAATGTACTTTGTTTGTTACTAGTTGTTATAAATTCCCTGCGAAAGTTCTACATCGAAATATGTACACGTTAACATAATGCTCGTAGGCAACACTATCTATATCCAACAATTTTCTTTGTACATAAAACTCAGATTTTCCCGATTAGCAGTTGCTGTTATTGTCGTCTTTATATTTATTCCGGCGTGAGCCGTGGCAAGCTTTCAAAATAAACAACCAAATTCAGGTAACTGCTTCACCCACACATTCGTCATCATGATTCTTATATTCTTTACACACCTCGCTGGAAATAAATATTCACTACATGCATCTACAATTCCGTTCCATCGAAAGGGTACGCATCTTAACATCCAAAAACTTACAACACGTCAGAGAAAACAGAAACTTGAAATTCAAACAATGCTGAACCCAGCCTGTGGTGTATTTGAAATCGTCTCAGCTAAGGCGCAGACACAATATATTTCTCTTTTAGAAAATTCACTACCTGTTGGCAATGTCTGCACGTCGATTATTGCGCAATAAACTTGCTAAACCAGTATTTTCAAGCCAAAAATCCGTTTATATTTCAGTAATGAATTCTCTTGAATTATCTAAATTGCCTGTGCCGAAAAAACTTTATGGTATTCGAATCAGTGGGGACTCATTAGTATGGCTGTACGTTATCCTAATTATATCCTAATTATGTTACGACCAAGATGGTTGTAAAAGTTTTATGAACTCTTTACAATAATAGTATCACAGATAGAATCTATTTTTTCTATTTTAAAATATTACGCGCCTTTTCAATTAACCTTATTTTATTTTTTAAAATGAAATTGTTGATATCGCAAATATTCTGAGGTACCCATGTTTCTGGCAGTGTATATATATAGTCAAACATACCGAACATTTTGTTCTTAAATCTTGTTGTTATGTACTGTATAGTAAATTGACGTGGGATAATTACCAACACGAACTCTGTCATTAAAAGGAGTGTGTAGCTGAAGTAATTTTATATGTTGCTCTTATATAGCTGTACTCGAAGTTTTTGTGATTTTTATTTTTACGACTTTCCTCTCGGGGATAACATGCATTCTGTCTGATCATTAGGTTTTTTTAGAAATAGTACGGCTATATATACCTAAAAACACCTGTTACGCAACAGACTATCAGTCATATTTTGAAGGGAATTTGGTTGCCATTCTATGCGGCCACATACAGTTTCTTTTGCAGATGCAATTTGTAGTGTTATATTCTGTTGCTCTACCTCGTGTTCTTATTACTTTTCTCGCTTTCTCTGATGTTTAGCATAATGTTTCCTGTATGTCACCTTTGTTACACTAGTGTGGTTCTTGGCAATGGGGTGACAGATTTTGATCACTTTTTTCTATGACCACATTTCCAATACTTATCAGTCTACTCGCTGAAATACTAGCCGTTTTGAATGCTGCCTTAAACGAAAATAGAATACAAATAGACTACTTGTAGACAGCAGACTATTTTGTGGTTATGAAGAAACCATCAATCATACTTTTCTTGCCGCATAACCTTAGCTAGCAAGTAAATATATTTGCAGTGATGATAGAGCTCGTGGTATTTCTACTGGAATTAACAGACGATTTAAAAAGGCAAACTAAGAAGAGAAACTCAAAATATTCGCCCACACTGATGAAAATATCCACGGAATATCAGATGCATTTTAAAAGGTGGGATGAGCTAGGCTGTATGTCATATATATATCATATATCCGCTTACTCACGCTTGGATGGACGAAGTAACAAAATAAACCAACGGAAAAGAGATAACAAGAATATTTATCAACAATTGTCTCAGAAAGACAAACTAATGCTTTTGGACATACTGATTCGCAAGGTAAATTGTTCCTATATATATATATAAACGCCATTAGTAAAAGACATGTCTTCTAATCAGCAGAATTTCAAGATGTATATCTTAAGCATGTCGAAAATGTAACAGATATAAAATTGAAGAACAGATATAATCAAATAAGTGGATGCTGAAAGAATAATCTCATAATAAAAGAACATTCAGGAATGGTAGAAAAAAATGTCCTTATAAATGCATAATCATAATCCCAGGGCTTACACATATCAATGCCTATACTCTGAAAGTGTATGTGTGAATGTAGTTTGAAAGCAGTTGCATATCCTGAGAAAATGTTTCTGTGAAAGTAGTTTGCATATCCTGTTGACACAGTGTTTCATGCAAAGATTTACGCAAACATTTGTGTGTGCACACGCACCCCAAACCTCGCAATCTCTCTCTCACTCACTCACACACAAACACACCACACACACACACACACACACTCTCTCTCTCTCTCTCACATACACACACACAAGCAGATACACAAACACACAAGTGCACAGAGGAATCATTGACTAAATCATATATGCGCAAAACACATCAGACGTGATAAATACATGCCAAATGCAAATCTGCAAAACAAGCACGTTTAAATATATTTATGCTCTACAAATAACGTTTTATGTATAAACGTGTCTTGGGCATATTTTCTAAATGATAATATCTAAATCTTTGGTTATATATATATATATATATATATATATATATATATATATATATATATATATTATATATATATATATATATATATATTATATATATATATATATATACATATATATATATATGTATGTATATATATATATGTATATATATATATATTTACACATATGTGCGTGTGAGTGTGAGAGAGTATGTGTGTGTGTGCATGCATGTGTATGTATATATGTCTGTATGTTTGTATGTGAGCCGTGTATGTTTGTGTGTATGAAAGAGTCCCTGGTCAGGTTTCATAAACTATTATTTAAACATTTGTGTTTTATTTGCTGCATTACTTGCTGAACAAGTCTTTTTCTCTTATTTTTGTTACGTTAGCGGTGAATGTATACTTAGCGATTGAGTTAACCAATGTTATATAATATATCAAAAAGATATATAATCAAACACACTCTCCTGCATAGCATAAAACAAAGGGTTTTTGCTAGAACTATGAATGTGGGTATATTTTCTTATCTATTCTGGTAATGTACAGTTTAAGGAAATAAAGTTTTCTTTGAGACTCTTCGAACCAATCAATAAATCTCTCTCTAAGAAATGCACCTCTGTTCGCAGAATTTGCTGCAATACGATCGACCTTAAATGACCTTACTTACAAATTCAGGAAAATTAGATGAAATATTCCTAGTAAAATTCCTAACCTTATGTATATAACATTCCAAAAATATACGTATACTCTTTACTCTTTACTCTTTTACTTGTTTCAGTCACGTGACTGGAGCACCGTCTTTAGTCGAGCAAATCGACCCCAGGACTTATTCTATCGATCTCTTTTGCCGAACCGCTAAGTTACGGGGACGTAAACACACCAGCATCGGTTGTCAAGCGATGTTGGGGAGGGGACAAACACAGACACACGCATACATATACACACGCATACATACATACATATATATATATATTATATATATATATATACATATATACGACGGGCTTCTTTCAGTTTCCGTCTACCAAATCCACTCACAAGGCTCTGGTCGGCCCGAGGCTATAGTAGAAGACACTTGCCCAAGGTGCCACGTAGTGGGACTGAACCCGGAACCATGTGGTTCGTAAGCAAGCTACTTACCACACAGCCACTCCTACGTATATACAAATTTTAGGTGCGTTATAAATTGAGAATATGTCACATAAAACATAATAGTAAGGCATAGACAACGTACCTTCAAAGAATGCGGAAAAATAAGATAGTTTTTACGTTGTAACATACATTAAACAGGACTGTATCAGAGGTTGAGAGTAGCAGAAATGTTACTCTTTTCTACATATCAACAGTTAGTCCACTTTACGTTTTGAGAATACAGGCACCTAAAATCAATTTTACTTTCCAATTTGTGTGAAAGGAAATATAAGTGAAGTACTGGGCTTGATAAATTTGAGTATATCACACTTCACTTTATGTGATATTGTATAATTGTTAATCACCGTTATTGTTATGCTGATAGATTTAAAATAGCGACAGGTCGATATTTATTCCGATAGTCTTTCAATCTTCGAAGGGAGTTATTTCACTTCCATTAAACTATTGTCTACATTTATACATGCACGAAAAATAAATATAAATTTTAAATACCTGACAACCACGTGTAGATTCAAAAACGTGTAGTTACAAGAATCTTTTCTTATAGATTTTTGTGTTAATATTAACATAAAATAACACACACATGATATGTAACACGAACCACAAAAATATATTTCAAAACCGAGTTTATAGAGAAAATATACGAGAATATTTCAACAAAAACAATAATATGAAATAATTCTCATTCATAGTGAAAGGATATAATATACTTTTTATGACGGTAGTTTTATGATATGATCTTTTTTTTTTACATTCTTGCACATGAAATTATTTAGTTAAATGTGGCTATGTCCCAATGTGTTGATTAAGTAGTATATAAAGTTTTGGATTAGATTTTTGCTATTTGTAATAATGGCTTTATCATATATGACTACAAATAAAAACTGGCCCGAAAATGAGAGAATTGTTCAAGACTATGAAGTAATGATATAGTAAAGAAATTGTTGGCATGAAAACGGTTAGTATACTAGAACTCAGAAACAGGGGACAGTTTAACACTGCATTTAATCGAAAGCATGTCTCTCGGTGATATAACACAAGTGGTTTGGGTATTTAGTTACATAGTCCTAAAAATACGCAGCTAACATTAACATGAATTCAAACATAAGAGAATACTTAGCTTCAGTAAACTAAGAGCAACGTCTAATAAAGTATACTATTATGAAATACTCGTTAATTTTTTTAGATATTAAAATTGGATTCCTATTTTGATGAAGTATTTTCATATATCAATCTATATATATTCGCTATCATGCAGCTGCTAGCACATTTAATGCAGGGGCAATTAAAGTTTATCTAGAAAAGTTATGTAAAAAGAAAAGCACTCAAAAATCATATTTATAATCAGTCAACAATAGTCAGAGAACACTTCAAACAGCTTTGTGTATTATTATACCTGTTCACTGGATCATTTATTCTACTGTAATAACTGATACAGCGAGGAAGATATTCTCTACTGAAATATACACAATTGGCATTTGACAAGGATTTAAGTAATTTAGTTAAAAGCTTTTGATATTAAAATGCATGTTAAGGTATAAAATATTTCTTGTCTATGATGTGTAGTGAATATTGACAGCAAATTAATAATTTCTATTAAATGATGTTTCCTGCGCAATTCCTTGCCAGACAATTTCTATTTACATACATACGTGTACACGTACAGGCTTACACGCACGCATACGCGCGGGCACTCACATGCACACATATGCGTTTCTATACATACACACACACATATATATATGCATATACACACACATATATGTGTATATATATATATATATATACATATATACATATATACATACACATATATACACACATATACATATATATATATATATATCTATATATGAATATATATACATATATATATATATATATATATATATATATATATATATATATATATATGTATGTATGTATATATATACATACATACATACATATGTATATGTACATATCCCAAACATTTCCCCTTAGCAAAGCTATTTCTATGTTTTAATTTCAAAACAACATTTGCCTCGAGGATTTTGTGTCTGTACAGTCTGTAGTTTATTGATCGATTGTAGAACAATTATTACTGCCATTGTTGCAGAATTCCAAGTGCAGAATATCTTTTGAATGATTTTTTTTTGTTTACATTAAATATATTTGCTTTTAGGCTTTCGGCACTCAAAGCTACTTTCAATTCATATAGTTTATTGCAATAACAAAACTGTTGTGTTAGATATATTGATGGTTGTTGATGTAACTGTTAGTTTTGCATTAAACACTGTTTTCTTTCGGTTTGCTATTATTTAACAATTATAAATTGTCAAATATTTCGCATAATGCAAATTCATTACAATTATATCATAATAACTAATATGTTTACTGGATATGTTTGCCTCTCTTTCAGCACATCTAATAAATGTATAAATGTTGCTATATATTGGTCACAACGTTACGTACGAATTAAGAGCACATTGAATATTTATTTCTCATGATATATTCAGGTGCCATATTTCTTACTCGTTAGATTGTGTCGCTAATTATTCAATTCGTCAAATAGTTTCAATAGATAATTGTCAAAAGTAGCAATATAAATTTGAATATAGTTGCTGATAGCAATAAACAAAAATTTAGTATTTAAACAATGGCACTTATGCCTGATAACTCTTATTAAATTTACATCTACTGTGGAAGACGTAACGATTTCTAAGATATAGCATTTTATTAAATATAGAATATAAAATCAATCACAATATGTTCTTCAGTAAATTTGATTTTAATCATGCATTCTCAGGCACAAGTTTTATTATTTCAAAATTGCAGTATAATTTATTCACATCAGTTCCTATATTCCCATTTATATTGCTTCCTATGACAGTTATTTTACTATAATTAGTAATTCTTAATTAATGAATTGCATAATCCGATGCGCAATATAATGATAAGGAACAGTGGCACCTCTGTCTGATATTAATCATGCAATGGCATTCGCTAAAGAAATATAGTATATATACAGAAGTTTGAATAATTTTGTTTGGCATGAAGATATATGTGATTTGATGTTTCGCAAATCTATCTTACTCTGCAGGAAAACATTTTTTTTTCAAATCTAAGCAGCAAAAGATAATGACCAAACAGCTCATGAATACATCAAAGCAGACAACAGTATCGTACCAGTACAAACTGCCAGTCTTCCTGATTCAGCTTTGTCTGTCTGTACGCCTCTCTTCTTGTCGCTCTCTCTCTTTCTTACTCACACACGCGTGCGCGCGCATGATATATATATATATTATATATATATATATATATATATATATATATAATATATATATATATATATAGGGAGAGTTTACGAAAAAAAAAAAACAAAAGACGAAGACAGGTGGTGTACAAACAAACAGATGAATTAGTATAACGCTCAGGAATAGAAAAAAGTATTTTACGTTTCGAGCCTACGCTCTTCAACAGAAACGGACACAGAAAAAACAAGGAGAGAAAACAATGTGTGTAGTGGCTAACGTTCTATCATGGCGACTGATATAAATATATATATATATGACACAACATGATTCGTCAATCGAGTTAAAATATGCATAATTGAAGTGTGAATATCAAATCTGTTCCATAGAATTTTGCTGATTTTAGTCGTGATTACAATAGGAATTTTTTCGTCACATCTCAATGTATGGTGAATGGAAAATAGGTTGAGGAGTGAGGTTTGCTATGTGTTTAGATAGGTCTTTTTTCTTTTGGATAGGTCTCCTGTCCATCCCAGCTATCTAGAATCGAAAATAACTTAAACACGTCAAGTTCTGAGCTCGATTTCGACAAGTCTTTTCAGTGTTAGCAGTTTTAGTTATTCTTTTGTTTTTGTTGGATTTAGTCATTTGCTTTGACGATGTACATGTCAAAGTTACAAAATCTGGTATTTGAAACCTTAGTAATTGGGCGTGTGAACTATATCTATTAAATAATAATTAAAGGTTTTACCAAACAGCAATGGCATGCAAAATATAGTTGTCAAAATGGACAAATCATAGACACAATGATTAATGTGACTAGACGCATTTTAAAACTGAAAGATAAGAATTTAACTATCACTGAAATTGACTAAGGGTGCAGGGGAGTACCAATATTGCTAGAAACAAGAGTCAAAACACTTTGGCCACGAATAAAGCACAGATCTATGTACTGACAAAGAAAACAACCTCCCCACACCGATGCCAATTTCATATGAAATTAATGCTCATCAATGATCCTACACCATCGCAGGTGATGAACCTAAATTCCTCTTGTCAGTATATGTAGAATTTACTGTAGGAATCAATGGCTGATTCAGTAAAGTGTTAATGTGAAAATTATAAAACGATTAAACTGGCTAGACGCAATTTAAAATCAAGAAGGACAGATTTAACCGTCACTACAAGTATCTAAGTGTGCAGAGGAGCACCAACAGTGGTAGAAACAAGAGACAAAGTATATTTAGCCACGAACAAAGCACAGTTCTACGTACTGACATGCATGTATGTAGTTATGTATATATGTGTGTACACATACACACACAAACACACATACATACACACACACACACACACACACACACATATATATATATATACCTCTTTATAAGAATAGCATATATATATATATATATGTATACACACATATATATATATATATATATATATATACATGTATGTATGTATACACACAATGTCAGTGATATATAACTCTATTCGTCTTCCATTAAGTGAGATAATCTAAGAAAGCCTCAGCACGACTCATTAGTCAAGAGAAAGTAATAAGTATTAATCAAAACCAACAGAAGTTTCCCAAGATCAATAACCTCTTTCTATTTGGACAAGATTGTTAATTTGCTAAGCAATTCTTCCTGCATGATGAGAATTACAATACGTGCTTTTACAAATACCCGGAATGCCGAAAGTTGTAGAACGGTCTTCGTTCAACATTAACTTTATGTATGGGATACTTGTATCTGCTTACGTTATTATTACTTTCAAAAATCAATGATGTAATTCATTACCATTATTTCTCGTGTTGTTTTCTCCCATGGTAAGGAGCAAACCGCGTGTCTGGTAATCCGTTTGAGGGAAGCACTGGGAAAGTATGGTGTGTTTATACTCTTTACTATAAGAAAGAATGTTTTTCTCGACACTCGCTTTAGGCAATAGGTATTAAAACACCAACAATCATATCACTGTAGTAGAACGTAGTATGCATTTCAAGTTGTCTGTTTAGCATCCGCACGGTATGTCACGAGTGATATAACCCTACAATGATTCTGGTTGTCATGGCTTCCTTGCAGGTAATCACTATAAACTACAAATATATTTGAACTAATCTAAATATCATATGTAATTCACAAGACTGTTTTCATGTGCCTGTTACATATTTTGTTTTAACCTAGTCAGCGTCGCAGTTCATAGCTTTTGCTGATTCTCTATAAGGAAGTCATGTCTACACGTTACTATGATAGCTAAACAGTTTCAAATACATTCATTTTGCATCCTACGCATAAGCGATGATGTATTACTTGAATAGCTGGTCTAAAGCTAAGCGCATCTTGCACTTCAGTTATATCCTCTGAATCATTATTTTCCTTCATGTATACATATATGTTTATGTGTGTGTATTTGTGTTTGTATGCATACAAACAGAGCGAGGGATAGAGAGAGAGACAACAAAAGGCATAGGAAGAGAGGGTGAGAAAGAGAGAGGAAGAGAGGGTGAGAAGGAGAGAAGAAGAGAGTGCTGTAAATGTGTGTTCTACTTTTAATTTAGTGAAAAGCGGTAATATTTTAATGTGTGACAAACATTCTTTATAACATCATTTATATCTAACTTCGATTGAACGTCATAAAATTCAATCTCCCTCCCCAATTTCGTTCGTGAATGTATGTTCACAATATGACTATGCTTCTTGACATATATTATTATGTTCCTTGTTGAATCATACATGTAAGTTGCTTTCTCTTAATATGTTTATATTTTCACAAGTTTTAGAATTGAGTACGCATGAATTTTATAATAAAAAGTTTTTGAGTACACACGTATCATATTATATATATTAAGAACAATTTACAATTCTAACTTTGAATTTGCACTGAAAAGGCTTGTCGAAATCTGAAGAAAAAGGGTAATTTTTATATGTAAAATGATTAGGTCTTGTAATAGAGTTGAGCTCATTTAACAGAAACAGCATAGCATATAGCAGTGAATGAGAATAATAATGGTTCGTGGATATATAAAACTGCATCCTTTCATCGTCTACTATATTGCAGCACTGTAGCTTATAAACCAGGAGCTTGGCAACAAAACAACGACAAAATCAAGAGTTTTTAGGGCCACGAGGTATATCAGTCAATATTGTAACATTGTCTTCTCATATCGCCAACAAACAATAATATATCATTTAACTGCATTAAGTTTTTGCAATAATCATGGTTAGTGTTGATAGAAATACTACTACTACTACTACTACTACTACTACTACTACTACTACTACTACTACTACCACTACTACTACTACTACTACTACTACTACTACTACTACTACTACCACTACTACTACTACTACTACTATAATTACTGCTAGTGCTGTTGCTGGTGCTGTTGCTGGTGCTTGGCTGGTGTAGTGGCTGGTGCTGTGGCTGGTGCTGTGGCTGGTACTAGTTGTATTTTCTATTGTTGTTGCTGTTGGTGATGTTGTTGTTTATGCTTTACTTTATACTTTTATTGCCATTGATTTTTATTCTTTTCTCGGTGGGATTTTTACTATCGATTTCAAGATATTACCCGTGATACGAAATAAGAGTATGTAAGGGAACGAGGAGATGCTCTCAACATTCTACATCCGGCTGCTCGAAATTAAATTAAATGCAAAATATTCTATGTCCGCATTGTACATATAGCTTGACGAAAAATATATATGAAATGGAATGCATATGTAAATTATAGGTTTAACTAATAGGGTTTACGATACCATAAATTTGCGAATACTTTGTAGCTTATGTTTAGACACATATTTCTCCCTAGTCTTTGTGTAGTGTAAGTTAATATTTTCTCTTGAATTTCGTATAGGCGATAATATGTTCTACTCTAAGCACAAGGCCCGAATTTTGGCGCGGAGTGGGGTCAGATCGACTCCAGTACGCAACTGGTACTTAATTTATCGACGCCGAAATATGACAAAGTAAGTCAATCTCGGCCGAATTTGAACTCAGAACGTAAAGACAGACGAAATACCTATTTCTTTATTAGCCACAAGGGGCTAAACACAGAGGGGGACAAACAAGGACAGACATAGGTATTAAGTCGATTACATCGACCCCAGTGCGTAACTGGTACTTAATTTATCGACCCCGAAAGGATGAAAAGCAAAGTCAACCTCGGCGGAATTTGAACTCACAACGTAACGACAGACGAAATACCGTTAAGCATTTCGAACGTTTCTGCCAGCTGGCCGCCTTAAAGCTACTATGATAATGGCACTGTTTTCGAGATTTTTAAAGTTATTACAAGTTATCAATTATGAATTTAAAATTTTTGTTGGCTCACATTTTGAAATTCGTTTACTGCATGATTTTAAACGAGGGAATAATACATTAATCAATTTGTAAGTTATATCTGTGTTATGGTTTATGGTTGATTTCTGTTTGTAGTGATTAACTGGCTTCTAGAGCAGGCATTGGCCTACAAAGTTGTGTCAATTCGTACACTGAATTCGTATCAGTGTCGGGCTGCATGGAAGAAGATTGTTTATTTTTTAATGATGTTCAATACATGACCTGTATAATGGGTTTGTACTATATTTCAAATCACGTGCTGGCTATATATTTGGCTTTCAAAGTTTTAGTTAGTAGCAAGTAATTTTCTGGTCTATAACAATATATTGATTTGGATTACATGTTGCTGATAAAGAAATGTTTATCTTCCTTTTGTTTTTGAATATTTTCTTGACCTCGTGTGTGCGCTTTGTCTTCGAACTTTTTAACTTGAACTGCGGCAGTTTCATCACTGCTTCCAATTTATTTTAAGCCAGTTGTATAGTTGCTATATGTTTTGGTTAGTGAATGAGAAAAGTACAAATACTGAATATACAAACGATTTTAGTATCGTTCTGACTTTACGTTTATACAGATTGTGCACCATTGTTAGATTGGAATATAAATATTTTTCTTTAACTCATTTCATATATGACTAATATTGTAACAAAATTACGATTGTTGTAGGCAGTAAACTAGCCGACCCGATAGCAAAATGCCCAAATTCTTTCTGGTCTGAGTTGAAAATTCCGTAGTGCTCAACTTTGCCTACCTCTTGCGAAACTATCGCAATGTAATTTGCCAGGAAAGCGCTGGACCGATTGCATTATATAACGCCTGTCTCAAATTTCAGGCGCTATGAATTTATTAGGAACCTTAAGAAATAATTACAAGTCATAACAATATAAGTAAAGAAGAAAATGTTTTTGTTTTGTTAGCGCGACCTGCATATAATTTTGCTGGAGAGAGAGTTGCTGTTTAAGGGAAGAGAATCGCTTCCAAGTATATTGTCCCATACTGTGTGAAAAAAGCATACATATTTTTTCACACAGTGGATGACACAATTTCCTCCTGGTAATAGGGTCCTCAGCACGACATATCTTAATGTGTTAAAATTAATTTCAAACTAAAATTAATTTCAAACTAAAATTATAGACGATCGATTTTTTCCAATAACAGTGAAAAAAGAAAGGACGAGAGAAAGAGAAACTGAGAGTAAGTGAGAAATAGAGAATGAAAGAGAGTGAGAGAAAGAGAAAACCTCATACGGTTTTGAAATATCGTGCATCCCTTTTTTTTCGTTTTTTTCATTGTTCCTGTATTGATTTTTCTTGCATGATGGTCCATTGTGTCGTCTCATTTAATGTTTTGCTATAGGCCAAACACAAGCCCTAATATGTTTTCTGACATACAAAAGTGAAATTTCTGGCTGTTTTTCATTTTACATTATCTGTCGGGATGATAGAGTCTTTGTTTTTAATTTCATCTCACTATGACAATTCACCATCTGTTTCTGTTGGCACAAATTTCCAGACCAGCCAGTGTCTCATACATGTGGTTTGTTCACTAAGATTGTCGTATAATGTGTGTGAGAGAGAGAGGAACTTGCTGTTTAAGGGACAGAAATTATGAAAGTGTGATTATTTATTTCTCTTTTTATTCAGCGGGGACGTAGTCCGCTATATTAATTTCAGTTCTTGATAGCGTCGATTTTGTTGCTCTGTTTGTCCATTCATTTATACATATTCGTTAACACATACAAATATTATTCCCTAATATAATCTGCTTCCTCATAATAATGCCCATAAGTTTCGAATTTGACACGCACTTCGCAGCTTATATAAAAAAAAACATTGTACAATATGTGTCATTTCATAAATGCATATTTGAAGGAGAAGCAAATAATATGTTTCCAACTAAGAGAAAAAAATATCGATCTCTAAAATAGGTTTGAGTAGAATATTGTACATTAAAGCTTTTGTATTCTCTGTTATAAACATGTGAATAGGTTTCGGACTACTAACAAGTAATAAATAAGGTGCTACGTAAATTGGAATAAAAATAATTTACTTACAGGACTATTTCACAAAATAAGGAGTGTTTTGGACATAACAATGCGTATTAGTGCTACTTCATACACAGTAAAATATTTCAGGGGAAAAATATTATGCCAATATATGCTTATACAGGCATATCAAATTTAAATTAACTGTGTGACAAAATATATTTCCCATAGCATTTCAGTGCGTTTCATTATTTTAAAGCCATCAATAATGGCGGTAACACACCTCCATAAAACCTGGCCGGGGGTGCGATATTAGTTAATTCGTAGAAGCAACCTTCCTTAGCTGGAAAGTGATATGACAGAATATCTTCAGGAAATGGTTTAAAATACAGAACAATAGAAGTTTAAATTTATAATGTAATACAAATTAGATCTACAGATTTTTAGCAAAAACTCAGAGTAGACACGTGTAGAAGCATTGAATTTACAGACAATACCGTGTATGAATGAAAACTATGAGCAATCTGTTAATACGTATGTAATAAACAGAAACAAAGCATTTTAACGTTGGTTAAATTTTCATTCAAGTTTCAAGTTTTCAGTTACGTGTTTTTTACAAATTAATGCACTTTCCAAGGAAATATCAAAAATGCATTTACAATTCATTTTTGCTGAGGCAATGTTATATCATTTGCGAAAACAGGAGCAAGAAATTCAGTATGTAGTGCAATCAAAATAAATCCTCCTCCAAAAGCGTCTTTATATTTTGAATTAAATAAAACTCTATAATTGACTCATACCATAAATGTGAGCCTAAGTTTTCATCATATTCGAATACAGTAGATAAGAAAAAAGCCTGAGCATGACACGTGCTGTAGATTGAAATAGGTGGCTTCACGTTTGAGTATTCAAACTCTTTCAGAGAACAGTAGCTAGTTCATATCCCGTTCATGTTCCTCAAAACATGAATGGATTGAACGCAATTAGAATATTTGCTTTCCAAAAAAATCCACAAGCTAGGCACTGTCAGTTAGACTTTTGACGGAAGCTCCTGGGATATTCAGATTTTGTTCTTGCAACTCAAGCATTTAATATTCTAATTGTTGACATAAATCGCTTCCAAAATTCCAAAATATGAAAACTCTAAGAACATCAACAATAGTTAAGCATTTCTTACATTGGGTATTGAGTAAGCTATATATCATAATATGATATTAGCATTTAATTCACTTACTAATATGTATTAAAAAATGAATTCGTCTATCATGTTTTACATACCTGTAATTAGATCAGGCTTTTGATTGCAATATCCGTGACACATTAAGTAATTGCCTATTGCTGAATTGGTGCAAAAATTAAAACAAATGTTTCAATGAATAACGATTTATTGTTGTTTTAGGAACACATTATAAAACTCCAAAATATTGTTGATTGTAATTGAATCACATTTTGAATGTAATTTCGTTAGAAATACTGATCCGAAAAATATTGTAATTTTTTGTCTTGCGGGAAATGCTAAGAATTTGTGAAAACATATGCAATGACCCTATAGTGCAGAAGGCTACAAGAACAGAGGTTATTAATATTTTACTTTGAGGTGTTTGACAAAAATGTATATAATAATACTGAACACGTTGGTTAAATATGCGTACTTACATAATACACACATACCTACATACATACATTTATACACACACACACACACACACATATATATATATATATATATATATTATATATATATATATATGTCTACATATGTAAATTATATTTAATATGATATATGTAACATTTAAACGAATAATATATAGTAAAGAAGAAAAAAGTAAGTAATTTCATAAAATTAATGACATCGATACTACTTAATTACCAGAAGCCGTTAGAATGACGCTCATTTACATTTCCCGATATTAAAAATTCATGAATTCGCAAATTGAATCATCGAAAGAACAAATACTTTCTAATTGCTATACATTGAATAATTGAACAACCTTTATACATATATATATATATATATATATATATATATATATATAATATATATATATATATAGACACCTATACACAAACACTTACATACATGTATGTATGCTTGTATTTTTGTATGTATGTATGACTTATATATGAATGTATGCTTGAGGAAGTATAGTGTGTACCTAATGAAAATATTAATAATAAAAATATATATATTAATCTACTTGTATTTAAATCCTGAAAATATCTATTTACTTTCCACTGAAGATGTGTTGAAATTTGATGACTTATTCAACTGATGATTTGATGATTTATTCAACTAATTTCCATCAACGAAATATACAGATTTACTAGTACAGTCGTGCGTAATTATATGCATCTATCCTTGCACACATAATATGTACTTAATTAGTCATTGATAATCTCACGCAATGAAGATTCATTTGTTGCAAATCCTGAAATATTCTGCTCAATACCGCAGACTTGCTTGTCAGTTGCTTCACCTTAATCCCTTCAGCATGTCCCTTAGTGGCTAACGACATGTGCGTCCATCACTGAACACGAGTAGTAGGGCGAAGCCTCATAGTAATGTGTTTAAAGCAATCCCTACAATACGGTTCTATATTTAAGAGATGAGGAATTACGTACATTATTTTCATAATTTACATTTGATGGGTTTTGTCCTCATCTTTTCTGTTGTTAACACAACGTTACGGCTGATATACCATCCGGCCTTCATCAGGTGTCTTGGGATGAAATTTCGAACTTTGGTTCTCATTCCTAATGTATGTTGTTGTTGTTGTTGTTGTTGTTGTTGTTGTTATTATTATTATTATTATTATTATTATTATTATTATTATTATTATTATTATTATTCGGGTCACTACCTGGATTCAAACTCGGAATCTTGGTGTTAGTAGCCCGCGCTTTTAACCACTGCACCGTATGCTCGTGGGCGTAGTGGTTACTAATAATAATAATAATAATAATAATAATAATAATAATAGTATCAACAACAACAACAACAACATCGAAAAATACCTTAGGGATGAGAACCCAGGTTCGAAATTTCCCCAAGACACCTGATGAAGACTGGAGGGTATATCAACCGAAACGTTGTCTTAGCAGCAAACAAGATGAGGACAAATATCCATCGATTGTAAATAATGTAAATTGTAAATTCATATGATTTTGAATAACTCATTCCTTGAAACGTGGGCGTTTCGCTCATCATCCTTAAACACACTTATTCAGCGACCTTTTCCGCTGTTGAAAAAAATTTCAACTGGGCTCCATCTGCAAGGTAATGTGCTATGTTGATATGAGGTCACCATATCGCGCATAAAATGGTGTTCAAGTTACATGAAACAAACATTGCTTTATTCAACTAATTTCCATCAACGTAATATTCAGATTTCTTGTACAGGCGTGCGTAATTATATACACATATACTCATACATATCCTCACACTCAATATACATACATATATATATATATATATATATATATATATATATATATATATATATATATATATATATATATATATATATATATATATATATATATACACGTCATTATTCATCGTTAACCTTACACTATAAAGATTTATCTGTTGCAGGCCGCGAATATACTTTGGATTAAAATATCAGGGAAAAAGAACGAGCATGTGGAAACCGTTTATTAGTCCTCATGGCATACTGCAGTTAGGTGTAAACAAGGGTTTTTCAACCAAAATACGTAATCCATCCATTTCTCCGTCCGTCCGTCAGTCCGTCAATCCAACTATCCATCAGTCTGTCTGTCCATCAATTAATCCATTCATCCATCCCGCCATCATCTACTCTCCATGCATGCATGCATCCATCCATACACACGTACCTACATAGGTATGCATGTTTAATTGTAATTCGTTTGAGCATGTATGTGAGAGTGTATGCAGGTGTACATGTGAACCATCCAAAAAGGCACATAAGCGCTAGTGAGAAATCTTCAAAGCCAAACACCAGGTACTTTCGCATATAAAATAGATCAGAGATTGAAAAAAACTTAATATCACTTGGAGTAAAAAACAAATGAGTCTAACGGCAAATTTGTTACGGGAATTAGTAGACTGTGCACCGACGAATAAAAATCCTCCCTACGCCTGTGCATCACAGGAAAATAATGCGATAACAATAAACTGGAGAAATGAGATATGTTGCTGCACACGCCTAAATTAAATTATCTATCAGAAATAGACGGAACACTAAGCAGCATAAAAAGAACAAGCTACATAGCAAATTTAGGCTCTCATAAAGAAACAAAAGATACGATGAAATAAAAGACCTGACTAAAACCACACATTTATGTATTATTAGGCGAAAGCCAAAAGTGTGATGCTGTCAGGTGTTTAGATTCAGAGAGAGTAGCAAGAGAGAGAGAGAGAGAGAGAGAGAGAGAGAGAGAGAGAGAGAGAGAAAGAATGAGCTTAGCGTTGCGAGTGATGGCTACTAGATGATATGATTAAATATTTGAAGAAAGAGGTAGAGACATAGAGAGAAGAAAACAGACCGTGTCTAGCGCAGGATTCTTGTAGTATAATTAAAAGTATAGGCAAAGAAAGAAAGAAAGAAAGAAAGTGAGAGAGAGAGAGACAGAGAGAAAGAGAGAGATAGAGAGAAAGAGAGAGATAGAGAGAAAGAGAGCGATAGAGAGAAAGAGAGAGATAGAGAGGCAGAATTAGTTTGTGATTACTGAAGGATAGGCAATTATGAACTTTAAAAGTATAATAAAATATTGTAAGAGAATAGATATAAGTATAATTGTTGCAGGTTTTAATGTTCAAAAATTTCTCTATCTGGTTTGCTTTGAAATGTTTATATATCACATAGATAAATAAATCAACGTACGTAAGGACGAAGGTTAGCTCCATACGTGAATTAAATCGAAATAGGTTTAATACAAGGTGTAGATGTTGCTGTTTTACTTGTCCCACCCAAATTTTAAGTCTGATGCTTGAGCAACACCATTGTTCAGCTTTTTCTTCGTTTTGTTATTAGATTGAAATGCTTCTCCACAAAATAAAAATAGACATGATAGATAGAAACATACATAGATACTTACGTCAACACATATTCCAATAGTTATACATACGGATAGATTACACACATACAGCCAAGCACACATATTTATAAATACATACTGGAGTAGATAGATCGTATAGATTTTTGTATACATTTTTACAAATAACCGTATTAATATTCGTTAAAACTTCACGAAAATAAAGCAGCAGAATCATATTATAGATGCCTTCGATTCTGTTCCATATTTAAGAAGCTTATGTTTTGAAATAAAAGGAAAAATAATAAAAATTACCTTACAAAATACATGTAAGATTATAGGTTTCAGAGATATTGTTCCTTCAGATTGCTCATACAAAACTACATTTCTGGACTCTTGCCACATCTCATGAATCAAATCCTCCAGACAAAATATTGAATTTCATCTTGCAATTATTAAAATTACAGTGGAATACCTACAAGTAATGCTAGCGTGCAATAGATTACAGTAAGAAACATTCATCATATCAGAAATATCTGATGTACGAGATCCAATGAAATACATTACACACAGATACATGTTTTAAGAATTTTAATATTTGTTACCAATGGTTCTCAAGGCTCCTTTTCTTAACTGATTGAATGTGCTATGTAGATGTTTTTTGCGGTGTAAACGATGGGCAACAACAAATATTCTCCTCCATACCATAGATTTATCTCCTAAAACAATTGAACATGTCCCTTAGTGACTGACAATATGTGCATCTTATATCACGAGAAGAAATAGTAGGGGAGAATCATATCCATGTGATGCAAGGAATTATTTGGCGTTTTGTTCAACATCCTTAAAGAAATCTTATATAGGGAGATTTTGAGCGGGATGACCAACTTAACCTAAAAAAAATTCTAACCGGACCCCACCCGCAAGGTCATGTGCCGTTTATCTTGTTATGAAATCACCATGTCACGTACCTATGGTCGTGATGCATGTGCGTGTTTTACCCTTAGCAGATAGGTAGTCATGATGGGTATACGGGAATCGTATATTTGTATACTAGTGTCACTTTGATAGCATGCGTTTCTTTCTCACTCAATAATAATAATAGTAAAGATAATAATAATGTTAATGATAATAGTAATGATAATAATAATAATAATAATAATAATAATAATATTAGTAATAATAATAAGGGTAAAGGGTAAAGACCCCCTTCTGTCATGAATGACCATGGGATTGCACCTAGAAAGTTACCCTCCTAGACACAAGTCCGGGCAAGGTTGTTTATGGAAGACCAGCAGTCGCCCATGCATACCAGCCTCCCCTCTCCACGCCACCAGTGTTATCCAAGGGAAAGACAAAGGTCGATACAGCTTGGCACCAGTGACGTCGCAACTCATTTCTACAGCTGAGTGAACTGGAGCAACGTGAAATAAACTGCTTTGCTCAAGAACACAACACGCAGCCCGGCCCGGGATTCGAGCTCACAGCCTCACGATCGTAAGCTCGACGCTCTAACCACTGAGCCAACAATAATAATAATAATAATAATAATAATAATAATAATAATAATAATAATAATAATAATAATAATAATAATAATAATAATAATAAGAAGAAGAAGAAGAAGAAGAAGAAGAAGAAGAAGAAGACAAAACACGACAAACAAACATACAAATGAGAACGAAAGCGACACAAATCTAAAACCTGGAAACAACGAAGGGGAGCCTAATTATTATGGTAATATAAAAAGTAGAATAATCAAAGAACTAAAAACCACAGAGCTCAAAATGAACCACCGACCATCCCTCCCAAAAATCAAAATAGACAAAACAACAACACCAATTATAAACAGCATAAACCTAGCCGTCACGGAACTAATAGCCACTGAAACAAAAATCGATATCACTGGGCTAAATGACTTAGTATACGTAGCAGCCACTGCAGCCACAAAAGAAGCTGGATACTCACTCAAACCCATCCAAACAGGAGTACCACCACCCAAATAAACCCTGTGGATAAGTAATATCCAAAACAAAATACAAAATATGAGAAAAGATCTGTCGATTCTTAATGAAATCAGTAGACAATCAACGCTACTGAGCAACAAAAAGAAAACAAAAATACTCCGCAAATACATCACAGAAAAAGATTTACCTGAGATAAAAGAAAAGCTGAAGCAAGATATCCTTGCCAAAGCACAAAAGATCCGCCGGTAAAACAAACGCCAGCGCTTCTTTGAACAAAAACAAAAAGTTCAACTCCAACCCCCAGAAGTTCTACCAAGAACTTGGGAAAAATAAAATAGTAATCAGCGCATCACCAACGGCAGAAGAAGTGGAAGAATTCTGGAGAGAAATATAGTCGGCGAACAAACAACCAAAAAAAAAAGGAGTATTAAAACAAGAAAGTCAGCATCTGAGCAACTTTGGACCCCCATAACAACTGAAGAGGTCACCCAGGCACTGCAAAGACTAAGCAACTGGAAGGCACCTGGGCATGACAAGATCCCCAACTTCTGGTTGAAATATCTAACAGGAATGCACAAAAAGCTGGCTGAAAACTTTAACAACATACTAGCAGAGCAAGAGACAATGCCTGAATGGCTCACGAAGGGGAAAACCATCTTAATTCCCAAATCAAATGAGACAGCAAAACCAGAAGACTACAGACCAATAACCTGTATCCCTACAATGTACAAGGCATTTACTGCAATGATATCGCAAAGGTTGAACAAGCACCTGGACGAAAACAACCTGTTTCCAGAAGAGCAGAAAGGATGCCGCAAAGGCTCATATGGCTGTAAAGATCAACTAATGATTAATAAAGCCATAACTGAAGACAGCCACAGAAAGATGAAAGGCCTCAGTATGGCCTGGATCGACTACAAAAAGGCGTTTGATAGCATCCCCCACACATGGATCCTCGAAACACTAGCCATTAACAAAGTAGCACCAACAATTATAAAATTCATAGGACACCCTATGAATAAATGGCAAACAGTGCTACTGCTCCAAACAAAAGAAGGACTTATGAAAACCAAAGCCATCCCCATTAGAAGAGGAATATTCCAGGGAGACACGCCCTCTCCACTTCTTTTCTGTTTGGCACTGTCACCTCTATCTGATATGCTAAATAGAACTGGATGCGGATATAAATGTTACGGCAAAACGATCAGCCACATTTTATATATGGATGACCTAAAACTATAAGCTGCAAATGACAAACATGTGGAAACACTATTAAAGACAGTTCATGGATTTACAGAAAGACTATATATACAACGTATAGAAGGTGGTACAGGCCTTATACAGCTGGAAAACCACTATAAAATAACCACCATAGGACTTCAAAAATATCTACTTCAGAAGGATGGAAAACTGATACAAATAGCGGCAAAACACGAGCAAAACAAAAAACTGTTCTCAGTATTTAAGGAAATTGACAAATACAAACAAGAAATCATACCACCTAACGAATATGAAGAAGATGAAGAAACAACAAAGGCTATAAAACAAATGAAATCCAAACTAAAACTAGAACAGCAAAGAACCATGATAAAACGATGGCAAGAAAAGCCCCTTCATGGTAAATACTGGACTAAACTAAATGCAAAAGAAATAGACAAAGAAATATCCCAGCAATGGTTGAGAAGCTCAGGACTCAAAGCAGAGACAGAGGGATTCCTAATTGCAGCACAAGACCAAAGCCTCCCCACCAGAAATTACCAAACATATGTAATGAAAAGAAATATAACAAGTAACTGCAGAATATGTGGAGATGGAAAAAAAAACAATAAATCATACTATCTCTGGCTGCCCAGTCCTGGCTAAGAAGGAATATATTCACAGACATGACAGAGGTGAAACCCACATACACTGGAAGCCATGCCAACATTATGGAATAACATCAGAAAAAAGATGGTATAGGCACACACCAGAAAAGGTCACAGAAAACGAGAAAGCAACCATACTCTGAGATATGCCGATACGCACAGATAGAGAAATTAAGTCCAATAGACCAGATATAGTTGTCAGAGATAATGAAGAAAAAAATGCTTTCTAATTGATGTATCAATACCGGCAGATGACAACGTGCCTCTAAAAGAAATGGAGAAAGTTTCAAAATACAAAGACCTGGAAATGGAGGTAACCAGAATGTGGAATCTAAAAACAGAAACAATTCCTATCATAGTAGGTGCATTAGGCATGATAAAAAAATATTCAGACAAATACATAACAAAAACACCAGGACTTACAAACACATATAACATATAGAAAATTGCACTACTAGGCACTGCAAACATCCTACGCAGAACACTTTCCATACAGTAACCATCAGAGCATCACAACAAATCACAGCACATACCCAAGGCACACAGAGCTGCGCTCGGTAGTGAAGTGAAAGCACGTTATAAAAATAAAACTACTGAATGATACTAATAATAATAACTGAACTAAACTCTAAAAGTTGCATCGAAGCCATTAACACCCTGGCAATTCCGTAGTCCAATATAGTTTTTAAATCAGGAACTGGAATGTCACAGATCTCCAAATCCTAGACAGGAATACAAGAAAAATACTACTTGCTAAGAACATGCACCACCGAAAACCAGATGCTGATTGTCTGTACCTACCTAGAAGTAATGAAGGAAGAAGATTGATGCAGGTAAAACTGTTCTATAAGACCTCCACAACAGCATTGAACAGGTACTTATCTAGTATAGAGGACTGTACGCTGCGACTTGTGTGGAAACACGAAAGCAGCAACAAATCTCTTTCTATTGTAAAGGTTGCTTGCACATTTGCAAGGGAATTTGGCAATAATTCTGAAATATGTGAAGTACCTGAAACACTGTCACAAGCATAATGGATCAAGCAGACTGCAAAAAAGAACGGACACAAACAAATTGAGGAGCGGTGGAACCAGACGACTCTGCATGGACAGTATATACTTTGAAGTCGAGATGCCGATGTAGATCAAGCACCAACCTATCAGTGGTTGAGAAGTTTAGGACTGAAAGCAGACACTGAAGTTTTCATATTGGTGGCACCAGATCAAATCTTGCTCACAAAAACTACCAGTCTAACATTCTTCAAAACGGTTCTGACCCTAAATGCAGACTCTCCGAAACATTTGACGAAAACATAGAGCATCTCATCTCGGGATGTCCTTGTGCTGACACTAAGCAAATACAAATATGGTCACTGTAGAGTAGGACAGTATTCATATTGGAAAATATGCACACACTACAAAATCAGCGCCATCCTGAGCCAGTCGCTGAAAGTAAAATATCACAATCCTCTGGGATTTTCCAGTCAACATCGACAGAACGATCCATGCTAATCGACCAAGCACAATTGTTAAAAACAGGGAAGAAAACACTTGTAGACGGATGGATATAAGTGTTCTCATTGATAAAATTGTATCAGTCAAGGAATTTGACAGACTAAGTAAATATAAGGACCTGGAAATTGAAATACAAAAGATAGGGCATCTTAAAACGAGAACTGGCTTTAATTGTTTATTTGCATCATTATCGCCATAAATGCTCAGCTAGATTATTCTCTTAGCTAGTCTTTAGTCCGCTGACTTAGCCATTTTGGAGTGTAACATGAAATAATTTGAGAGCTACCAAGTGTTTTCTCAATTGAGCATCTCGGGATCTCATCTGTTGACTCTATTTACATCTGTACAGACGCGCACACACACACGCAGACACACAAATAGACACAAATATATGCATGGATAAAGTAAGAAAGAAATAATGTTAGATGTAGGGACGAATAATTATATATCCAGTTGTACCTGGTTTGGTTCTGGGATTATATATTAGCATCTCGTAGTTAATTTATTTTCTATCTCTCGAAAATTCTTTTATAACTTAAATAAATTGTTTCCGCCGGGTACCTTTCTGGTTAAAGTACTGTAGTGCTTGTCAGCCATCTCCATTTTATTATTGCTATGTAAACAACTTGAAATCCTTGAAATAGGCGTTCACATATGGTTATCTTCTATACTAAGTCGTCCTTGTACAACCTCTTACACACCACAGACCTGTTCCCTAATATGCTTAGAATAGCAGAAATCGCGACTATCATTCATTGGCAGGATGATAAAAATCTCTACTTGCATTTGATAAGGACACAAGTGTTATGTCTATAAAGAATACAGTCTAGCACTCAATATACGAAACTTGAGACTAGCAAAATTCTACTCAGGAAGAAATCTCACAATTAAAATCATCTTTACTTTCAAGTGTTTACATATTAATATTGATATCGCATGAGTCATTTTTTTATTCGACATCAATGACTATATGACATCAATTAATTAAATATTTAAAAGGCATTGTTTTGAACAAGGATTCGATCCTCAGAAGTCCAGCTAGATAATATTATACAGAATAGTCTTGAATTTTTTAGTAACATGTATATCTAATTAACTGCACACATCCTGCGAGAGTCATACCGCTATGATAAAGCACGAAACAGAATGAACTACTAAATATACATGTATCACGGACGGTACAAAAGCTTGTGTATAATAGCGTAATAATAAATTGTTACGGATCTCTACCAAATTATCCGGTAACGTGTCTAAATTACAACGCATATTAGATATTTTATTAATTTAAATAGTATTTTTATCGATAATAAACACAAGAGCCCGAACTGTGTTTATGACATGCGTAGCGGAGTTAAAAGTAATAGTTACTCTCAGAACTAAAGCTTGTTTTGAATATATTCAAGAACGTTATTACTAATAAAGGAGCCAAAAAGTGAAGCAGTTGCGTGTAAAGAGCGTCCAATAAACCAAAACATCTCAACTTCAGGATGAATATTGCATTTTTACATCATTTTTTTTTATATCCTGCCTGTCGTTTCATCGATAAAGCAATTCCCCTCACCTGCATCTAAAGAAATCTGTCAGAAGTAAACTTACATTCTCAAAAAATTATATTCACTCTATCAAGCCAGTAGGTGAATATACAATACTCTAACGTGAAGCAAGCTACACAAATTCCGAAACATTTTCATAAATTTAACACACTGACAATTTTCTACTCAACCGTCGCATGAAGGTAATTTTCTTGAACTTAGAGTATAATGAATATTCTAATCATTTCATCTCAGAGCTACAATACATAAAGTGATTAAAAATAATATTTCATACTGAATATGAAAGCAAGGAGATGGGAGGGAGGCCTCGCAAATCTATGTTGCATTATATTACATGATAATGTATACACTATATACTATATCAATGCTCTAATTAAAGCAATGTACATTAAATAATTTCCAAATCTACTCTTAATCCAGTGCCTTGGAGAACTGAGGTGACGAGAAAAAAACAATAAATGCCTACCTACCTACCAGTCTACCTGTCTACCTACCTACCTACCTACATACATACAGACAGACAGACAAACATACATACATGATAGATCGCTAGCCACTACACATTATTTATTTTCACTCCTTCTTTCTCTCTGTGTTCCTTTCTGTGGAAGAGCGTACGCTCGAAACATTAAAGACTTTCACTTCCCGAGCGTTAAATTAATACATCTGTTTGTTGTCTATACCACATGTCTTCGTCTTTTGTTTTTTTGTGAATTATCCGTACATACATACATACATACATACATACATACATACATACATACATACATACATACATACATACATACATACATACATACATACATACATACATACATACATACCTATATATGTAGCGGTTAGTGAAGTTGTGGTTTTAATGTAATAATATCTATGGTGGTGGTGGTACTGGTGGTGTTTGAAATACTTGTATACGGTACCATCGCACGATTGAAAAGTTAATATATATGTAGTAATAAGTATAAAAATCCTTGGGTGGAATCTATAAATATTTTAATTCATCGCTACGCACGATTTCGCAAGTCATACGTTTCTTAACACTCCAATACGTATAGTTACCCCACATTATATTGGAACAACCCGGTGTGACATCCTCCCCAAAGAGAAGGTATCGCCCGTTGGCATCAGAATGCTGCAGTCGGCATGATAGCATGGAAGCTTTTATATGCATATTCTAAACCTTTCCCTTAAACGAAATTAAAAGATATGTGTGTGTGTACGTGTGTGTGTGTGTGTGTGTTTACGTGTGTGTGTGTGTGTGTGTGTGCGTGTGTGTGTGTGTGTGTGTGTGTGTGTGTGTGTGTGTACAATTACGGTAAATGCGGAGATTAATACATCTGCATATTTTTATCGTTATACTGTCATTTGTATTAGCATTAAGCGTTGGTCTAACTTTCAATGGCCAATTCCTTTTAGTAATGAGTTTGCCCTCGAAGTTATTATCATCCTTTGCATTAGCAGCGATCGATATATTCCTATTTCTAAGGGTGATCTTTTTACCGATGTCTGACCTAATATTGTTTAGGTTAGTATTTATTTTAAGAGATTTAACATCATTTACTTTATTATTATTGCTTAAATTAACTAATTTGTGGCTAATTCCATTATTGCGATCATTTCCGTTATTTCGGGCACTGTCTTCAGATATCGTTGTGTGCCATTCTATTACTATTCTCTGTGACAGTAACTTTTTACGTTCCTCAGCGTTTGGTTCGCAGAACTATATACTAATTCATCGCTATAATCCGCTTAAAGGACATATTAAAGGTCTAGTATTTACATTTAGAACTTAAAACTTATATCGGCTTGAGGTCAAAGATATAGTCGTTTTTAAAGCCATATCAAGTTACTAAATCTCTCCCTCACACTTGTTTCTCTCAAAACCAATAATAACCTGGCAAAATAACGTTAACCAAATATACATAAAATTAGTTCGCTTTGGACCACAAGAGTGGACAGACCTTCAATAAAGTTACGCAGAATGCTAAGCAGTAGACAAACAAATATTTGATGAAGACAGAATTTCTTGTTTTCTATACAGCAGAAAGGTACATCGGACACATTTAAACCAAATATGTTGTAAAATTCATAGCAGAAGAAATATAATATACAGATGAATCTCTGTATCCATTGTAATTGTCTTGGATATATATCAATTGAATACAGGTAAACCAACAAAGCGAATCCAGGGTTTATCCATCGTATGCAATTAGCCTGTACCCGTATTACAACCAAGTGTTAGTATGGTACCCGACTGGATAATTTATCCCTAACTACTAATTACATATATATAAATACACACACACACACACACACGCACACCCATATGAGAGATTGCACGTGTGTGCTTCTTCATATAACTGTCCGTTTTTATAGATAAACATATATTGATAAAAACTGGTCTGTGTTGGCAATATATTTGTTATTATATTATTATAAATACTTCAAGGTTTCTATATAATGATTATTATAATTATGTAGAATTTAGGTGCAGTGAAATATGTTTGAGAAATAGGAAATTAATTCCAAAAGGGTGAAATTGAATTATAAGATGCAATTACTGTCTAGTCCAGATATATCATTTATCATACATACATAGATAAACATACATATATTTCTATGTTTCATGTAAGATTTAAGAGAAATATGTACGTAAAACTAAGAAATTAATTTTCAGAATCCGACAGTTAATTTAAAGGAGAGTTTTAATTTAATGTGTCAACAACTATTTCAGTTCATTGCTTATTAATCGAGTTGTTTTAATTTACAAGTCTTTTACATTGTGAAATGCATGTCAACGATATTATATTTATAAACTGATGATTGTCGCACGCTAAGTTACTTATATTTAATCACCTTGCCCTCAGTTGGATGTAATTATCATCACAATGCGTACAAAGCAAAGTGATAACTATGAACGTATTGTACGCACACACACATATATGTGAAGAGCTGCTGGCAAATGATGCCTTCATATATTGTCATTGATTTTACAAAGAACAGTATGGAATTTCCTCTACATTAACAGAAGTATTTCATCGACATATTTCGCCTGCACAAATAAATTTCTGTTACTTTTCCTATCATGCATCAACGTGTTAAACAATATTAATACATACATACATATATATATATATATATATATATATATATATATATAATATATATATATATATATATATATGAAGACCTACACCTACTCACGAACTGTCGTCGATATGGCTATTCGTTTTACAAGAAACTTCTGATGTTTCCTGTTAAACATTGTAAGTTACCGATATATTTCTCTTTAGCTAAATTGCTATAGCGCATCACATCGTACATTTCCATCTTTGAAAAGGACCCCTGTAATTATAAATACTCGTACTGAATTAAGTCGATATTCAGCAAACGATAGATTTGAGTGATTTATAGAAATCTCTCTCTATCTCTCTCTGTACATATATGTATATCAATCGAAATGGGGTTCGTTACTTTCCCAGAGAAGATAGTCCTACTCTTGTCCTTGTACAGAAAAGTCGAACCACTAAAAGAGATGTATAACTTAGCAGAAGGATGAGGTTTTCTTTTAGAAAGGAGTTTCCTGAAAACTTAGTTATATAAGCTCCTTCACTTGTGTGCTCTCATTGATTTTGGAACCAAAACATGTGAAGTGTGATCCCAACATCATTAAATGATGATATCTAAGTTTGTGACCGTTAATTATCAAGACCATAACAAAAGAAATCTCAGGGTGTCTGCGATTTGTCATATCTAATGTTATTGGAGGGCTGCAGCCAGGACCAGTACATGGGCCAGTTCTCTTCTTTTATATATCATCACTTTGATTATATCAGCTGGAAAATGGAAACAACTCAGTTATAGTGTTATAATCCTTTATTTTTACTTCAAAATAATAAATCTGTCGCTGTATGATCAAGTTTTGCGCTCTGTCACTCTTCCTATGATAGCTATGCATAGCACCTGCTTAAATAAGTTATTCGTCATCTACTATCCATCGATATAAATATCAGAAGAGAAGATGAGAAAGAACTGGACCATAGAATAGCATGTAGAGGTGTATTAAAGGAAGTTAAGAGCTTAAACAACATTTCATTCGAAACTTGTATGCTAATTACAGATCTGTATTTATAGACCTTTTACCCCTACTATTCACTGTAAATATATGGACAAATGGAACAATAGAAGAATTTCTATAGGAAGAAATAAAACAAAAACACAACCGCCGATTTCAATTCTTCGTCGCATACTTCCTCACGTTTATATATTCTTTACTAGTTTAACTGAAAAATGAGAGTCTAAATCATTCTAAAACTGAATCTGTATAACAGCATTTTATTCAAAATATTAAAACATACTGTTCATACATATGAAAGACAAATCCACTGTTTCTGGTTGAGACTGTCAAAGTCATTATAAAATGAGTTGGAAAAAAAAATACATAAGTGGGTACCCACGTCTCTCATAAAGTTAGAATAACGTCCTAAAAATAACATCCGATTAATGAGATCGTAAGGACCTGATAACATTCTGGGATCTTTTCGGTTAGAACAGCAGTCTTTTAAAATAATTTTCACGTAACTGAACACTTTTAAACTTCGTATACTGGTAGAATGTGTTTATAAAACGGCTTTTTCTCTTGGCTTAATTGAGAAAATTCTATAGTCTGTAAGATATTTGTTGGGTTTTTTCTTCAATTTCTGCAATTTCAACCAATCAATGACGTCTATTGAGGTGAAAACATTCTGTGCCGTATGAATATGTCCCTCGTTTAAGAAACAGATTGGGTTTATTTACATTTCTAAAGAAAAAAAGATACCCTTACCCCACCCCTAACCCTAACCTTAACTAACCCTAACCCTAAAACAGATTGAAATGCAATAGATCGATACTAGGGTTATAATTATGGGTGACTATTTCATATGACACCGCTAGAATAAACTGCCGTTCAAACCGAAAAGGTCCACATTCTGATATGCATGGTTGATGCCAATCTACAAATTAGAATTGGCTTATTTATCATCCTAATGCGCAAATATGTGTATATAGAATTAGTCTCAAAATCTATCGAACACATTCCAAAATATGTCACTAATATAATACAATCAGTAATTCATGATTTTCATTTCTCATAATCTATCAACTGACATAATGGCTATATATCAATTCTCAAACACTTAAAGAACACGTTTCATTTACACGAAAGCTTTTATCATATTTTCTCATAATACACTGTATCTAATTTAGGTTTCAAGTTTACCAACGGTGTTGGGAGATATTTAGTTGTTACCCATCGATCTTAACTGATAGTATAATTAATTTATTTTGAAATAATTAAGAACAGAATTGGCCTCGGCAGTATTTGAACTCTAAACATGAAGAGTCAAAGAAAATAGACCAAAACAATTTGCCAAGAAAATAAATACATTTATCTCACCAGTGCAATAACCTCTGTTACGACTATTTGTGATAAATGCTAAAAAAAGTGTCAATCGGTAACTAAATAACAAAAGGTGAGACTATTTCAAATAATAAATCACGATAATTTCATTGAAATACTCCCAAATACTTAATGTATTAGAAAGTTTCAATTCAATACTACAAATTTAAGAATTCACTGTGTTTCGCTCTTGCTACAATTAAGAAATGCTTAAAGAGAAAGTAAATTTAAAGAGGAAGTCGAACCCAGCTTCATTACCTTGTTTTGAATATAATAACATTTACGTCCTCATCACCCGCCGCACATTTGGCGATAGAATTATTAGGCTTTCTCTACTGCTGGTAAAGCACTGCAGATGATAAGCAATGAAATAATGCTCCCTGATCCAGATCAGAGCGAGTATACACGACGATCCAAGATATACAATTATTTTATTATTTTAAACGATTCATTAATTCGAACCTCCACCAGGCTGAAACACTGACCTGAAAATTTTAGTTTTGAAAACTAATCAGATCAATCAGATCAACCTCAGACGTAGAAACTTTATTGTCACATACTTTTTTTTCTCGGTAGAGTGCTAATATACAGCGATACAAAGATGCTCACACCGGTTGTCGAGCAGTTACCAGTAATTATAATTTCATGTTCTTTTTATCCTCCTCCTCTCTTCTCTCGTTTACACGCTCCCACACACTCAAACACGAACACACTCACACATACACGAGCACGCACACACTCATGCACATATATGTGTATATCTTCTATTGATATTGTCCACAAGGGGATAAACACAGTGGGGACAAACGAGGACAGACAAAGGGGTTAAGTCGATTACATCGACCTACTGCGTAACTGGTACTTAATTTATCGACACCGAAAGGATGAAAGGCAAAGGCGACCTCGGCGGAATTTGAACTCAGAACATAACAGCAAACGAAATAACGCTAAGCATTTCGCCAGGCGTGCTAACGTTTCTGCCAGCTCGCCGCCTTTATGTATGTGTATATCTGTATATGTGTGTGTGTGTGTGTGTGTGTGTGTGTACGCGCGTCAAATTGGCTTATCCGCAATTTGCAACTACTTACAAGACAATAAAAACCTGAATATAGAAGCGTTCACGATTTTACAGTAAACACTCTTCATATCTAAATCGCAATTAAAATCATCTTTACGTTCGAGTGTTTGCATATTAATATTGATATTGCATAAGTCGTTTTTTGTATTCGACATCATGGAATATATGATATAAATTAGTTAAATATGTAAAATGCATTGTTTTGAACAAGGAGTCAATCCTACAGATGTCCAGCCATATCATATTATACAAAATAGTCTTTAATTTTTTAGTAACATTTTGGGTCGAACCTGAGAAGTGCGAATATTACTTTAAAGATATCTTCTTCAGAATATACTGTGTATATGTTCCAAATTACAAAGCTGTCTTTACTATTCCCTATAGAATATAATATAGTTTCCAGATAACATTATCTAATATAATTATATAATTTAATTTCTATCTATTATTCGAATAGCCGTAGTAGATAGGAGCAATTTAATTTTGACAGAATAATAAACCGAAATTTCAATATGTTGTATGTAATATAACTTCAATTATGTTCCACAAGATTTATCCTTGATATGTAAAGTATAAATGATTTGCTAGAATGTGATACACAGACACATAATATAAGTAAGGTGATTTTGTTCTGTCATTTTGTATTTATAATTCCCTTAATATACAATATTATTATTTACGCTCAGTTCGATAAAAGTTTTCACTGCTGCTTTCTTTAGACACCTCTGCATAAATATATATATATCAATTCATCTCATTTCATCTAGTTTCAACTCACAAGATGTGGCCATGCTGGGGCACCGCCATTCGGTGTTGCTACATGAATTTACTTCACGAATGCTTTTTAGCAATTGACATTTGGGGCATGAGAGAGTTTGATGCAGCTGCCTTCATCTGCACCTCCTACCGTGAAGTTGGTTCATCTGGGACACCTGACAGGAAGAGGTCCAGCTTTATTTTGAAGACATCTGCATCCATCCCATGCAGGTCTCTCAGGTCCTTCGGGAGGTTATTGAAGAGCTGTGAACCTCTGAAGCCCAGGCTATCGCAGTATCTTGTCCTACATCTTGATGGCAAATTTGGAGTCCTTGGCACTATGCAGTGGTGCCCAGTTCTAGTATATATATATATATATATATATATATATATATATATATATATATATATATATATATGGTACAAAATAACTAGTCATAAATACGTATGGATGTATATCGGTTGATTTCGACGATTAATTTAAAATTCTTTAGCTAACTGAAGTTTTTTTTTCATTAAATTAACATGTAACTAACTGAGACTTCTCGAAAAACTTTCTCATTTCACTCGTTATTTTACACAAGCTCGTTACTCAACAAGTTCTCTGACGTAATATTCTAGTGTAAAATTAGTTTTATTCGACATGTACTCATTATGTAAACTCTGTATAATTTTTCCTAATTGTGGGTTAAACACTTATTTAAGTATTTAAGCACCATTTTACTTTCTCCTTCAACTATGTTCTCTTTCTTTTATAATAAATTTCTTCTCTGCTATCCTTCTCCGCTCCTTCAGTGATAATGTATTCTTCCTTTTTGTCTGGCCATCTGATATTACTCACTGCTATATTGTGGGCTTGATCACAAGGTTGACAACAAGTAAGCTTTCGCAACGTTGATTTTAAACTTCCATTCGCTCACTGTTCGTTTTGTTTTATCCTTGTTCCTTTCTTGTTGTATTTCAAAAGTCCTTACACTTTCTAGATCTGATTCATCTCTCTGTCAATTGTTTATATATTCGAGCACAACTACAAAAATCGCATATATCAGTCTGCTCTTCATGCGGATAACCAAACTTATTGTAATACCTTCACGTGCCTGGTTACCTGTCAGTTATACATGCCTGGCGTTTATCATATTTCCTAAGCAAATTAAGCTTATCATGGTTATTATGATTATTGCGTTCTTCTGGGCTTATCGAAGCAGCTGTCAAGGTCAGAAATAATGCTTTATGTACATTTTACAATACATACATGCCTGAAAGCATATATATATATACACACACACACACACATATATATATATATATGTATATATATATATGTATATATATATATATATATATGTATATATATATATATATACATATATATATATATATATATATATATATATCCATCCATCCATCCATCGGTACATACACACATATACATACACTCACACACACGCACATGGACATATATGTCTGCGCTTTTGATTGTATGTGCGCATGTTTATAGATGATTGTATACTAAATTCGACAGCTAGATAGAGTACTGCGATAATATTTTGATAGTAAAACCACATGGTTGAGGTGAAAAAACAAAGATCTAACTAGCGTATACATGTAAATGCATGTATATGATCTTACAGATATATGTCGTTAGTGAAAGTATTTATAAATATTTGCATTCATTTACTCTTGGCATATTGTACTGAATTGGTTAATTGTAGATTGATTTCTGGTTTAGGGTTGTAAGGTAAGGAGTTTTACAGCCCTAAACCAGAAATCAATCTACAATTAACCAATTTAAAAAAAAAACTTATTCATTTTTCATCTATCCGCTTATATCCTGCGCTAACGGAATGTAAATGTAGATCTTAAAGTCATTTGGTGTGTGCTTCTAGTGTCTTAGTGGAGTTTATCCGCGCCCTTCAATAAAATGATGTTATGTTATTTATTTGTTTCAGTGAGTTGACTGTCGTCTTGCTGGAACACTTCCTTTAGTCGAACAGATAGATCCAATGTCAAATCATTTGTAAACTCAGTACTTATTCTATCGTCTCTTTTGCCAAAACCGCTAAGTTACGGTGACCTAAACACACCGACATCGATTGGGTTACAGCAGAGACATACAAACACATAGACCCAAACACACACAAGCACAGACACGCTCACACACAGAAGCACAGACACGCTCACACACACAAACACACACACACGCACTCACATATATATATACGACAGGCTTCTTTCAGTTTCCGTCTACTAAATCCACTCAGAAGGTCTTTGTCGGACCGAGGCTCTAGTAGAAGACACTTGCTGGAGGTGCCACGCGGAGGGATTGAAATCAGAACCATTTGGATGGGAATCTAGCTTCTTGCTGCACACCCACGCCTATGTATATATATATATATATATATATATATATATTATATATATATATATATATATTGTGTCACTGACATACCAGCATCACACTGCAATACCGCATGACCATTCTCAAACAGTCGTATCCCACCTTCCAGTAATAACAATCAACTTCTCTCACTAAAATTCAAAATGGCTGAAAATTTGCATATTATATATGCACGTCTGTTTGTTATTCCATGCATATTTGTGTGTGTGTTTATATTGACACAGGCACATATGTGTGTGTATCTCTTTGTATGAATGCATGAATATTTTAATTATAAACATTGTGAAATAGATAATAGCAGTCATAACTATATTTCGGTGGATGTCTGTGTCAATCGTTATAATTTAAGATGAAGCCGAATGCACTAACGAATAAAGTATACTTCTTGTAATTGTAGCAGACACAGCGCTGAACATAAATTTGGACAGCTGTGAAATAATTACTCGTCACTGTCATTGCCAAGCTGCTGCTGCTGTCCTCCTACTGCTGCTGCTGCTGCCACTGCTGCTGCTGCCACTGCTGCTGCTGCCACTGCTGCTGCTACTACTACTACTACTACTACTACTACTACTAATAATAATAATACTAATAATAATAATAATAATAATAATAATAATAATAATAATAATAATAAGAAGAAGAAGAAGAAGAAGAAGAAGAAGAGGAAGAAGAATGGTAATAATGGGGGATGGATTAATTTGATTACGTCAACGCCAGCACTGGCCTAGTATTTCATTTATCAACCCCATTGAAATGCACGGTCGACCTCGGCGGAATTTTGATCCCAGAACGAAATGACGGACGAAATGCCGCTAAGCATTTCGTCCAGTGTGTTAACAATTTTGCCATTTCACCTTCTTAATAATAATAATGATATTAATAATAATAACAATAATAATGATAGGAGATTATTGTAGTTCTCTTGAAGCATAGTGTATTGTTTGTAAAGAATAAAAAGTTTTGAATGGTACAACAATGCACTATAATACAAACAATGGGATATATACCCGTTGTAATTTAGTCCTCCATAGTCTGACGATATTTCGGAATCTAATTCCTTCTTCAGATATTCTTAGATGTAGTCGCTGCTATAATCGGTTTTCCAACGGATTTTCTTTTTATTTATTTATTTTTTGATTCGTCTCTTCTTCCTGAATTCCTCATGAGAAGTGCGTGAAGTCGGCCATATCTCAATCTCGTGCGTGCTGGTACATCCGTAACGCTGCTTCTAAGTTACGTATTATACGTGCATCTTCCTTTTTTTCCCTTCATTTTTTTTCTCTTCTAAATGAACCTACACGCATACAGATGTAGCTAAATAATATATTGATTACCAACCTCCAGCCTGTTGTTAATTTGTGGTCCTAGTCTGTGTATGAGTATAGTTTCCTTAATTCCTAAATTACGGAAATTCTTTTCATTGGATTCAATTGTGACAGTTATGCTTTTTGTCGGTGTTCCGGCATCAGTCTAGATGCTTTCTGAAAGAGGAGGCTCTCGTGTTCAGATATACCTTGATGCAGACGTGTAACGACCTTGTTGTGCTACCCACATAGAATTTGTTGCATTTTTTACATTATATTCAATATACAATATTTACCCCTTGGCATACATCTGTGTCACGGAATGGACAGATACTTAGTATGCATTGATTGTTGTGCCTTGTCCGTTTCTTTCCGAGGTGTCCGCTGAAATAGGAGCCGGAGTGGGCTAGTTGTATGTCTGGTCCTTCTCTTCTATGGTTATCATTATTATTATTATTATTATTATTATTATTATTATTATTATTATTATTATTATTATTATTATTATTATCGAGTGAGAGGGCAACACATGCCATCAAAGTGACACTGAAGTAAAATGTACAAAGCCAAGTATACTGGGCCCAACCTGCAAGGTCATGCGCTGTTTATCTTGGTATGAGATCACCATGTCGCGCACATATGATTATGATGCATGTGCCTGATGTACTCTTATCAGACGAGTAGTCATGATGGGTATACTGGGCTTCGTATATTTTACACCAGTGTCACTTTGATGGCATGCACTGTTCTCTCACTCAATAATAATAATAATAATAATAATAATAATAATAATAATAATAATAATAATAATAGGGGGAAACGGCAAGCAGCATAGGAGAGCGTGTTCAGACATTCTTTGATGCAGACGTGAAAATGAACATTGGAGAGAACTTAAGGAAGACAAAAGCTCATCAATTCTGTACCAACACGCCTAACAGGAACACGGGGAATCAATCTATGACATAAGAATTAAAATATTGTCCACACATAGATCAGATGCAACAATCAGACAAATTACAGAAGCTACACACATAATAGATGATAAAACTAGCCTGAATAGGAAACTGGAATGGAACACTAGCACACACCACAGCATATGACGGTAGAGGATCCCCATAAACTGTTTGCAATATGAACAAAACCGAAAACAATAAATAAAATACACAGATAGGCGCAGGAGTGGCTGTGTGGTAAGTAGCTTGCTAACCAACCGCATGGTTCCGGGTTCAGTCCCACTTCGTGGCATCTTGGGCAATTGTCTTCTGCTATAGCCCCGGGCCGACCAATGCCTTGTGAGTGGATTTGGTAGACGGAAACTGAAAGAAGCCTGTCGTAAATATGTATATATATATATGCGTGTGTGTGTTTATGTTAGTGTGTCTGTGTTTGTCCCCCTAGCATTGCTTGGCGATCGATGCTGGTGTGTTTACGTCCCCGTCACTTAGCGGTTCGGCAAAAGAGACCGATAGAATAAGTACTGGGCATACAAAGAATAAGTCCCGGGGTCGATTTGCTCGACTAAAGGCGGTGCTCCAGCATGGCCGCAGTCAAATGACTGAAACAAGTAAAAGAGTAAAGAGATAAAAAAACAAATAGAAATAAATAACTATATAAGTTTTTTTTGTTTAATTTAAAAGAATTTTTTTTGATTTATTATTATTATTGTTATTATTATTATTACTAGTATTGTTGTTATACATACATACATACAAGCATACGTAATGATAATAATAATAAGTGGATGTAAACACCTGAACAAAATAAGAATAAACAAAAACAACAACAAAAGCAAATTACATGAAAGTATATAAACAGAAGATACAGATATTACAGGCACCCCCCACACACACACACTAAATGAACATAGACGCACATAGAGATATAAGCATGCGCAAATGAAGACATACAATAGAAATACAAAATGGCTGACGGTTAGTAAAGAGAGGCACAAATAAGAAAGAAGAAAACAAAGGACCACTGATGCGGTCACAGGAGTGTGAGGAAAGGACTCTGGCCGAAATAAGATTAAGATTAACGTAAAAAATAAATAACACTGAAGCAAAATAACACGAAATATATAGTGTGTGTTTTTATTGGGTAAACTGGCAAAATGACCATTCCGAAATATTATTATTATTATTATTTTTTAATTTTTATTGTTGTTGTTGTTGTTATTCTTGTTGTTGTTGTTGTTGTTGTTGTTGTTGTTATTCTTGTTGTTGTTGTTGTTGTTGTTATTATTATTATTATTATTATTATTATTATTATTATTATTATTATTATTATTATTATTATTATTATTATTATATACACATTCAAAAGGACGAGCAGTGCAACAACCAAATCTTAAAAACACACAAGCTGTATCCATAGTGATCACAGGGGTCCAAAGTTGATTATCAAACTAAAGAAATAAAGTAATCTCGTCTTCATTTGTGAATTTTTGCATGTTCTTTCCAAATATTACAAAGAATGCTAATTCCAAATGTCTTAAGACAAAAGAATATACTATCGCAGTAAAGCGGTAGATAAAACCAACTCTGATGAATTGCGAACAAATGAAATTTCAGCATTGGTATATGATAGGTTTTTCACATGCGATAAGGAGTTGCGGTTCTCTTGCAGAAGAAAAAAGACACAAGAAAAAAAATACAGAACATAACTTTACAGAATATCAGCAAAAAAGGAATTTCCTTAAGCTTAAGGAAGAAGGAAGCGAAGTCTAATTATGTGGCCGATTGTTTTGCTTATGTGTAATAAAAAGGGATATTTGTTTTTTGAAATATTTACATATATATATATATATATATATATATATATGATTTTGATTTTTCCAGCTTCAGCTAATGAGCTGTGGCCATGCTGGGGCACCGCCATTTGGTTTGCTACACGATTTTACCTCACGGATGCTTTTTATCAAACGCCATCTGATGCATGAGAGAATTCGATACAGCTGCCCTCATCTGCACCAGGCCTTTTTGTCAGTTGTCTCAATCTCCAGCAGTGCTCTCTCCAGTCTGAGTTTCTCAAAGAGGTTGAGGTGGTTTGCAATCTTTTAACTCAATATATATATAGAGTCCACCAGGGTGATAAAAAGGTAGGGCATCAGCATATGTAATCCACGGTCGCTCTTCTAGAGTGTCCACGTAGGGGCTCCCACAGGTGCATTGAATGCAGTATCAACTCTGAATGAATGACGGCGAGCATGTCCAGCTAACCTCAGTCTACTCTGTATTATTTTTCTGTTAATTATTGGTAGGCTCACGTACAGCTCTGAGTTTTTCATCTACAGTGTATATTCACTAATGTTCAGAGCCATTATCAGCATTCTCGTGTTGGACCTATCCACCACCTGAGTGAGGTTTTTGGTCAATGTCCAAGTCTCAGCACAGATACCACTGTACATGTTCTACTGCAGCAACGAATTGAGAATGAATACTCGGATACCGTTGGGCCAACAGCTGAGTTTGCATCTACATCATCCATTGCCAGAATTTGACCCCCTTCTTCGACGATGCAATCAATTGTGACTGTCTCCTATTTAGCTTCTGTAGCGGTAAATAATTCTACAGATTTGGTAACTTGCATGCACTGTAAGTGTATGGTGAAAACACTTTTGAACTGTTCATTCTGCGTTTCACTTATCCTCATTAGGTTTCCAGTTAGGGAACCATATTTATGGAGGAGTGGATATACCCTGCAATGCTCAGAGGCAGCCTTCTTGGCGTACCTAAAGAAAGGTTTAGGGTCTGATTCTATATTTCTTAAGACAGGCTTCTTTGTCAGTTGCCTCAATCTCCAGCAGTGCTCTCTCCCGTCTGAGTTTCTCAATGAGGTTGAGGCGGTTTGCAACCTTTTAACTCAATCTCATTACAACTTTCCTCTGGATTGCATTACAGACGTGAATGTTTTCAATTTCATTTCTATGTCAGGCGTAAAAAGACATTGGAACCAGTCCCGTTTGGTGTCCTGTTTGTCAAGAGATTTCCAGTCTGCTTTGAGGTCGTGCAGACTGGATAGGTTTTGGGTGTTTCTCATAGGCTCCATGTTTGTGGGTTCCTTTGGTCCATTCATGGTCAGCTCTGTTATTCTGTAATCGGAGTCAGGTGTCGGTGTGACTTCACATTATGGATGAGAACTACATTGTTTGTGAAGCAGAGAAGTATATTGTTTATCCTGGAAGGTTGGAGTATTATTTGTTCCACGTATAACTTGGTTAGTTTGATCAGGGGTTCCACCTGACTTTGTTCACATTGCGTCATTCCTGAGATGGAAAGGCTTCCAAGCAAGCTGAGGTCTCCCATGAGAAATACATTGATGTTCTCTTTTATTTTAGTTAAGCCCTCTCCTATTCTTTCAAGAAACGTATGATTTTGGGCATTTAGTAGGCGATATGTAGTACATACAAGTATGTCGGGTTGTACAATAAGTGTGTCGCACACTGAGTTTGAGTGTGAAGGAGGATCTGGGGCGTGAGATCATCGCAGATGTATATTGCAAATCCACCATGGCTCCCGTTTTTTCTATCGCTTCCAAAACCACATACGTTATTATGTGTAATCTTACATCTGCGACGTCGGATTTTAGGTGCATTTCTCTAAGTGCTATACATAAGGCCTGATTGAATGTCACCAGGCTTCTCAAGAAGGTGATTTTATTTATGTTACTGAGTTAGAACAGTCCTCTACATTTACGAAGTATATTGGTGTGAGCACTTAGGCTGATGCCAGCGGTGGGCATCCTGGATCCATTGGTTGTGTCGGTCTTGTGTCGTGGTGAGGAAGGCCCAAATTTTGAATTGATGAATCAAGGTTAGTTGTTGCACAAACTTTTCGGCCATGCATAGAAAAGGTTGATACTCAGCTTCAGCCCTTAAGGCGGCTTCTGTGTACGGTTGATTTTCAGAAGTAGTGCGCACTACATCGGTACACACTCCATACATATACACATATGTATGCACATATACACATATGTATGCATATATACACATATGTATGCACATATGAATACAATTATACATACGTACATATACACACACATATGAATATATGCATGTATAAACGTATATATATATATATATATATATATATATATATATTTAGCATTTATGTAGATTTGCATCAAGTAATGTGCATGCGTTTCTATGCCTGTGTGTACGTATACAGAAAAGAGTATCTGGAACAGCCACAGAGGAGCACTACTAATATGTTTAGAGATATACCTTTCCTTCAGCAGTGCTAAGTGAGCTAGTTAATTTTGAATTTAAGTTATTTGTCATATTCATTTGTATAGACCATTGTAGCCATTCAACTGAATTGTTGATATTATATATGAGGGCGAAAGGTGAAACGGATTTATCACATATAATTTCCTGACCACTATATGAAATGAACATCAATCAGTTTCAGAAAATAGCAATATATAAAATAAATTATGAGGTCAATATAAATGCCTTCTTTCGGTGCGTTCAAGAAATTGCATTTATGTGCAAATTTCTGGCACTTTAAAGAATTTCTACGGAGGCAATCGAAATGTAATCAGTTTATGGGCAGGTATTTTCTATCATTTGGCACTCTTCTCTGTAAATTACATCAATCACCAGCAAGTTAGCTATGTACTTGAAAAATAATCTAATAATATATATATTGACTGTTTCAAATATGTTCATAATTTTCGAAGTGAATTGTCAGAAACGGTTTTACGCCTGACTTAATAAAACAGAGACATAGTAAATCACATCTTCGTACATCCAACATTAAAATATTCCTGGGGTATATTTGAACTCCTTCAGGATTCTACGTCTCCCACATCTTTGGTTTTATAAATGAGGCTGAAAGATATCGATAATGTATATAATCCTAAGGCCAAATGGATAATAACTAGAAGTTATTCAACCCAACAAAACTCATTAAAGAATTAAACATCTCAGAATTCCTGTGCAAAGTGGAATCCAGGGAAGTCAATGATATATATATATATATATATATATATATATATATATTATATATATATATACCAATTGCACTTAATAGTATTTTACTTTTATAGAGCAATGGCATTTCCATTTGTTACCATAAATACTTTCTTAAACTGGGGTGACGCACATGAAATAATGGGTCTGATTTTATATTTCATATGACGGGCTTAAACTAGTTCTAATAATAGCACTAGATAAATATAAAAATTATGGAATATTGGATCTTGTTTCATGGATAACACTATGCTTGTTATATTGAAGCACGTCTTCTGCCTCAATAACAACTGAGGCAAAAAAGCCTCAAAAGCATTCTTCAATATTTTATACAATGCATTGTTGCACTTATAAGGTATAATAGTATACTGTATATATAATCAGTAAAAAAACAAAATAAAATAAAACTAAACAACAATAACACTGGGAAATCAGATAATCCAAACACCTTTGCGTTTATGCAAAATATACAGGATTCTTATTCGGATTATGAGTGAGACAACCCGAATATTCTTTTCCACTGGTACTTAATTTCTCGACCTTGAAGAAATGAAAGGCAAATCGACCTCGCCGGAATTTGGACTCAGAACCTAAGTCAGACGAAATACTGCTAAACATTTCGCCAGGCGTGCTAGCGTTTCTGCCAGCTCGCCGCCTTAGATACATCAAATATTAGTTGCCGAGTAAGTACGGAATACACAAGATGAATTTAGATATAGCAACGCACTTGAATAAAAATCAACGAAACATTAAGGCGTATTTCAAACATTTGATTTGAAAATGATTCTACATAGTATTTTAAATCGTATTTATACATTTACTTCTTTCACTCATTAGACTGAAAAAAAATTCTTCAATGCATTGTGGTTACCACAAAAAAACTAAGCCCAAGTAATTGTTATTAATCGAGACTTATCGTGATGGTGATTTTGCAGCACTGTTTAATTACGGAAATGTAAACAAAGGCATTACACATTCTTTCAAACCTTGGGAAGTGAAAACACAAGGATATACAAATATGACATACGCAAATGTACGCGCGCGCAGACACTCGAACACACGGACATTCATTTTTCTCATCTTATGTTAAATTGTATTAAAAAGACAATTACTTTTTCCATTAAGTCGAAGGATTACTCAATTCTTTCTTGTAGAGTAAATAGCTATTGCTTCTGCACAAAATTAGTAATGGTTGTGACTTAAAACTTTCCACTTCTTAAACGATCATCGGAGCGTCCGACGAGGAGTTAGGAGGCCGAAGTTTCGACATCATTATCAATATATATATATATATATATATATATATATATATATATATATATACATATACACACACACATGTATATGTATGTATATATATAGATATATACTGATATGTATGTACGTATATATATATATATATACGTACATACATATGTGTATATATCTATATCTATACACACACACACACATATATATATATAGTAGCTGAAGGTGACCCGCTCTACGCGCGGGTAAGAGTGTGAGTGTTACTTTCTGTTGCTTCCTTTCAGCACGTAAAAAGCACCATCCGAACGTGGCCGATTGCAGCACCGCCTTGACTTGCTTCTGTGCTGGTGGCACACGTAAAAGGCACCAACCGATCGTTGCCACTGCGAGCCCCCCTGGCACCAGTACCGGCGGCACGAAAAAAGCACTCACTACGCTCACAGTGTGGTTGGCGTTAGGAAGGTCATCCGCCTGTAGAAACACTGCCAGATCAGACTGGAGCCTGGTGCAGCCTCCTGGCTTCCGAGACCCCGGTCACACTGCCCAACCCGTGCTAGCACGGAAAACGGACGTTAAACGATGATGATGATGATGATGATTCTCCGTATTTGTTTCTCTCTCCTTTCTCTCTCACTTTCCCACTCTCTTACTTTTATTTTCTCTCTGACTCTCCATCGCTTTCTCTTACTCTCTATCTTTATCTATCTCTCTCCCATTTATAAACAACAGAAGATCTTGAGTAAGTTGAGAAATAAAATATTTAGAAAGATCAATCAGAAATATTAGGCAGTGGCAATGGAAAGGTCTGCTTCAAGGCAGACAGCAAAACGCTAACATTCAAAAGGGACAGACGAACTTGCGAGCTGAATAAAAATAATAAAATATTGGAAACCAAAGTTTGAAGGGATAGAATCTGAGGATAGTAGAGTCACCATGGCTGGCATTTGTTAACGGCGGACAGCAACGTAGTGACAGTTTAACGGCTGGCGTAAAATTTTGAACTTGATGAAAAAGAAAATTCGTAAACACCAAGTTTTGAAGTGATTCTTTCTCACGACAGTAGACTCACCATGGCAAGTATTCAAAACTTCTTTATCATGGACGGCAACACATTGACGATTAAAAGGCTGGCGCAAATTTTTTAGCTTGATGCAACAGAGAATTCCTAAACACCCGCTCTTTGAAATTTTAATCCCCTTCCAGCCCCATTTAGACCCCTTTTCACATTTTGGTTAATATAACCCGATTTCATTCGGGTGTACTAGGGCCACATTTTATAAGATGAGGAATTTTGTCCTAGAGGTGACGCCTTTCATTTGAGGAACAAAATAGTTGTGATGCAAACTTGTCAGCACCTTTAACATAGGTGTGCATATTTTCAGGTGAATCGACCGACTACGTAATGCACACATATATATATGTGTATATATATATATATATATATGTGTGTGTGTGTGTGTGTGCACGCATTATATATACAAATGTATACAAATGAGATATATATCTGTATAAATTAAATTAGAGATAAAACCACTAATAGGTAAATCAAACAGTGAAAAACCAAAAACAAAAACATAAAAAAAGAAAATATAACATAGAAAATATATCTATATATATAAAACTGTAGTTGTGTGAATGTCTGTCCCCTTCGATTTAGATTCCTAACTACTCCCAAATTTTGCGGTGCAGTTTAACCAAATTCGGGTATCTTATAGTCGTGATTCATATCGAGCCCGTCTGGGTATTAGCGCGCGTCTACGATGAGTCTACGATTTTAAAAATAATTTAACATCATTTTTTATTCCATTTTAATGTATATTTTTTCGTGTGTCGATGGCGGCGGAGTTGGCGTCCACGCTCACGCCTGCACCTGTGTTGCTTCTCCCCCTTCTTCCCTCCCTCGTGAAGCTGTGGGGAAGGGAGTGTAAGGAAATCAACGTCGTAATGCGTTGTGAAGGAGACCAGCGTTCTTTTAGAACAACGACTTCATGGCTTGAAGTCGCCAAAACAGAGATCGCTAAAAAAGCTGAAACATCCACAAAAACGGCAAAAACCGCCACACAGGGCAGGCTTCCTGTGCAAACAATTTGCACAACCGAATGTTTTAGTTGTTGCACAAATCTTTATATATAAAAGTAAGGTTGTGTGTCTGTCTCCTACGATTTAGATTCCTAACTACTCCCACATTTTGCGGTGCAGTGTAACCAAAACCGGGTATCTTATAGTCGTGATTCATATCGAGCCCTTCTGGGTATTAGCGCGCGTCTACGATGAGTCAACGATGAGTCAACGATTAAAAAAAAATTACCATCATTTTTTTATTCCATTTTAATGCATTTTTCGCTATTATATAAGGGAAGTAACTCTCTAAAAATGTCTACGATGAGTCAACGATTTAAAAAAGAAATTACTATAATTTTTTATTCCATCTTTAATGCATTTTTTGCTATTTTTTTTGCTATAACTCACTAAAAATGCTTATATAGTTATTTCCCTTACAAACCCGAGCAACGGCGGGCGATACTGCTAGTAAAATATAAAATTGAAAACTTTAAATTATTTAAATTGAAAATAAAAATTATGAAATTATATTTATAATTTGTTTAAAAATATATATAACTATGAAAAAGTATGAAAAAGTTTAATATACATAAATACAGATATATACACTTTGTATATATACATTATATATACATATTTATATATAGAACACACACACATACATTATATATACATATTTATATATAGAACACACACACACATACATTATATATACATATTTATATATAGAACACACACACACACACATACATTATATATACATATTTATATATAGAACACACACACACACATACATAATATATACATATTTATATATAGAACACACACACACACATACATTATATATACATATATATATATAGAACACACACACACACACACACATATAAATGAACGCAAGAATATCTGATTCATAATATTTGTTCTCATGCTCGTGTGTTGATTGTTGGTGACAGACATATACTTAAAAGAACGTCGCCGAAGTGATAGGAAGGTAGGAAACAGAGTCAGTGAAAAAGAAATGAAATAGCGATAGTGACAGATACTTTAAATAACCGTAGTGGAATTCTGAAAGTTATGAAGAGGAGTAAGAGAGGGAAAGGAGGAAATAGGGTGAGTGAGGAAGATGGCCCCTAGCAACCACACCTTTTAAGATAGGGATTTCTAAGGTAGCCCACGCGCATCGTCAGCTCATTCTACATGTCCCTGTAAATTTTGGAGCGAATCGGACGGGATGTAGTGGCATTGAAAGCGAACCAAGCGGTAAAAACGCATTTCAGTTTTATATATAGATTTCAGTTTTATATATAGAGATTTATATATATATATATATATATATATATATATATATATGCATACATATATATGTGTGTGTGTGTGTATGTATATATATATATTGATAATGCTCTAAGGATAACGATTTATATGAAATTAATTTGCAAGAAATTGTGAACTTGATGAGCTGCAATAGGAAATACTTGCCGAAAATGCCGTGCTGAGGGAGAGCACCCACCGCATAGTTGCGAAGCGAAGTACGTAAGCGCACACACATAACTGCGACAACATTTTTGTTATAATTTCTAAGTTTAGTATTTCGGTTCATTTTGAAATGAAATAAACGACGCCAACAGACGTTCAAGCTTCAAACTAAGAAGAAAGCAAAAGCTATACAAAACAACTTTCGACGGGTTGAACGATCGATAACTGACAAATTACTCCGGAAACAAATTTCCTTCGCTATTATTCGTTAGACGATATCTACCTTCATAAAACGTTCAAGTTCACAAAATTATTTTACTTTTAAAACTAATTAACAATTGTTGTAAAGTATATTTTCGTAGATGGAATGAAAAATATTCGGTTTTGTAGAATGTGTACGTAGGAAAAATTTCCGGAATGTTTAAAGTAACATTGTTTAAGAAATTAAAAATTTTTATAATTATTTTACGCCATTATGTACAGTAACGCATCATAAAGTTCCCCCTCCTCCTCCACTTCCTTTTCATATTCTTCTTCTACTTCTCTTTTCCTCTTCCTCCTCCTCCTCTTCCTCCTCCTCCTCCTCCTCCTCCTCCTCCTTCTCCTCTTCTTTCTTCTTCTTGTTCCTTGACATTTTCGGGAAGTCATTGCATAGATAGATCTGCGTGTGGTAAAATGTGTCACGATGCATCCACACATTTTGATTTGAAGAAAGAGAACAATAGAAGAAGTATATCCTGCAGTCAACAGACATATTTGCCCAGTACACGGGCAAAATCAAAATCATCAAAATCATCAAATGCGACTTCGTAGCAGACTCCATGCCTGAACTGAAATTACATTCACTCATCTATCGCAAATAGATGAAGCTTCTTAGTGTTTCTTTTGTTTTGTTTTGTTTTCAATCACTCTATTCTTTAAGTCCTTTCCTTCAAGCATTTATACATCGAAACCGACGGGAGCGGCCATTATTATTATTATTATTATTATTATTATTATTATTATTATTATTATTATTATTATTATTCTATGTTTGACTTTTGCTTTATGTGTGTACAAGTTGGTTCCAAGTCTCACCCAGAGACCTCAAGAGACAACAGGTTGGAAGTTCACGTTGCTGTTATGCCTAGTGTGCCATATATTTGGGGGTTTTCTTTGGTGTTGTACTAGTGAATGTCTAATAAATAAAATTTAAAAAATAGTTTGTTTTAAACCTTGAGATTACATAGAGAGTATTTTGCGTAGGATATGAGCAGTTCCCATGAGCACTATCTTTTGAATTTCTGCCATTTTGGGGTTTCCTGGTATCAGAGTTAGGTAGCAATCAGCCCCTTTCGCTATCATTCCCAGGGCACCTATGACAACAGGTATTGTTTTAGTCATCAGGTTCTACAGTTTGCTGATTTCTACTTCAAGATCTTTATATTTGCTCAGTTTTTGGTAGGTCTTGACAAATACGTTTATATCGATTGGGACAGTCATATCAATGAGAAGGCATGTTCTTTCAATATGATGTCTGGCCTGATTGCATCTATCTTCCTGTCAGTTTGAATGGTGAAGTTCCAGAAGAGTGAGATGTGGTCATTTTCAAGCACTGGAGGTGGATTGTTTTCCCACTATTATTATTATTATTATTATTATTATTATTATTATTATTATTATTATTATTATTATTATTATTAATGGTTTTTGTCTATCGTGCCTTTTATCCAATTTGTCCTTAATGTGCCATCTTGCGCAACAGCTAATAAACATTATATCTCTCTTTTCAGCTTTCATTTCTGCCACCATAGCCATCTCTCACTACTATTATCTGGGAATCTACTATGCAGCACTGTCTTTTGCTAGTGAGATAATTTCTGTTCTTGTTCTGGTTATTGTTGTTTTGGTTGTGGTTGTTGTTGTTTTCGGATAGTCCTTTTCCTCAGGAATCATATATTTGCCGTTTTTTTCTTCACAAAAATGAACCGCTACTGAGCCTCTGTCATCCCGTGTCCATGGACTTGCTTTACCCACAAATTTGCCTGATGTAAATTTAAATTATTACTATTTCTTCATCTCTCCAGTAACTGATAGTTAAGCACCTGCATTGGTATGTGCAGAATTCTCCGTGTATGCGAGTCTTCCCAATCCACACCACCAATGTGTTTCGAACGTGAAGTCAACCGACCTGCCCCGGTAAGGTTTCTAAGTAGGCATTGCTCTCAGAATAGAACAAACGGGGATAGCTAAGAGAATGCATCTCGACTGAATCTCACCTAATCTGCCACTTATGATTAATATATTTTTTTATACGTTCAGCCGCTCTGATTTAATTATTATCTACCTCATAGACAAAATACAATTATTTGTTCGAGATTAGATATGCTATAAATATGAGTTGTGCATTATTATTTACTACATAATTTTGATGATTAGATGATAACTTTCTCGCTGCGTACATATTACCTTAGAATTTACTATTTAAGAATATTTAAATATCTGTTTAAAATATTAATCTAATATGTCTATCGTAGAAATATGAATTTAATGAGTGTATAATATGAATATTAATGTAATGTCTAAAATAATAGATATGTTAATCTAATGACTACATAATTTAAATATTAATCGACTAAATCTATAACATTACTTCCCCAAATAGTTTTTTTTTGCTTTTGTGTATTCTGTCCAGTTCGTTCTATTTTATTCCATATCCTAATCTACGATTTCTCTAATGTTCTTACCTCCAATCTTTAACAAAAAAGTTTTCTTCAATAAATTCAATGCTCTTAAGGTGCCTTTGTACATGTTGCTTATACAAATTCTATACAATTCCTCTACAGAACCGGGATTCTATCTCTAGAGGAAATGAGAGTTTTTTTTTATTGGGTTGTCCGGAAAGTTCGCGCCGATATATAGTTGCTTAAATTTCGGCTTATTTTAGAACATGCTTGAATCCATAAGATAAGATTTGACTACACCTCTATTTAGAGCACTGTTTAAGCTATCTTTTCATGGAAGAAGGTTTATATTCCTTTAACCTGTGTTAATTCTGTAACCTTTTAAAATGGAAGATAAGACGGTTCATTTTCGGCACTTGTTGCTTTGCGAACCAGACAAAAATTGCTGTAGCTCGGCTCCATATTCACCCTCCATATTCACCAGATATTGCTCCGGATTTCCACTTATTCAGGTCTCAGCAGAATAATCTTAATGGTAAACATTTCAATTCCTTGGAGGTCGTAAAAAGATACCTTGATGAGTTCTTTACCATACAACCACCTCAATTCGACATGAAACCACCTCAAGAGGGTATTTTCAAGTTAAAGGAAAGTTGGAGATGCATTGTGCAAGAAAATGGTTCATATTTGGTTGATTAAATATGTAATGGAATGTATTTATTGACCTTTTTCTTTCCTTTAAAAATCGGCACGAACTTTTCGGACAACCCAATAACATAATAATCTTCAGTCTCAAGCAGGAGTTCGTTCATCTACAAATAGGGTAGACTTCACCGCCAAGTGTATGCTTCCCTACCAAGTTAGTTTACATATATTATAGATATTAGTGTCTGTCCAAGAAGAATATTCGAAGTGCTGCTCACTTTGAAATCTCCACTTCATACGGAGATAGTATTAGGTTTTATTTGGAAATTCCTTTACCACTTTCATTTAAACCATTTTCACCTACACAATATATGTTTACTCAACTTGCCTTTAGCGTGGTGTCCATTCCATTTTTAGAAATTAACTAAGTTAATTTGAAACAGAACTTACCACGACGTCTCTGGCATTCTTTCTATGGTAACAGGGTGATGCCTGCCTACCAACAATATTTTTCTGTAACTAATCAAATAGGTGGTACTTGTTCGTAGACACTAGATAATTCAACGTTTCTCCTTCCCACCTTACGTTTCACAAATTGAGGTATCATGACTGGGGATTCACTGTCTAATTCGTCTTTCGGGTAAGTCTACTACTACTACTACTACTACTACTACTACTACTACCGTTGTTTCTGCTGCTGCTGCTACTGCTACTGATCTTGCTGCCGTTGCTGCTGCTGTTGTTGTTGTTGTTCTTACTTTATTATAATCATCATTACCATCATCATTGCTGACGTTGTTGGGTGCAGTGGTCAGTAAGACATACATGTAGAAAAACAAGAGACTGGAAGAATACATCGTACAGTGGGGCACGTTGGAGTTGATTGAAAGGATAGAAAATTTTATGTTAAATTATTCAGCTACAGTATGATGTAGTAGGAAGCTAATATTATTAGAAATGAAAGATAGGTAGAGCCCACATACAAGGTATTTTGGCTAAATTTTCCCTTACCAAACACAGTCTGTAGATTCGCTAATGATGTAGTATCACAGTATATTTTGAAAGAACTTCATTCAAGAAAAGAGCTCATTAATGAGTAATAGCCATAACTTCATAATCGGTAAATCTGACTTTATCAAATCAAAGCTTTAGGTGTGGTCATAAATGTGAGGGAGTATCGAAGTATGCTATTACTAATTGCTGTCTCGATTACCTTAGTTATATTAAATTTGTGCGTTATTAGCGCGAGATTTACTGCATCAGGTAGGTGGCCATTCTTGTAGGCGGAATACGTTGTAGTAATAAATTAGCAGTTTTAGATTTTAAAAAAAATATTAAAATTCTATATGGGTATTATCATTTTTGCTTTTCAAAGGCCAATAAAAATTATGGAGAAAGTTTTAAAGACATTCAATGCGAAAGAAAAGAGTAATTAAAACATATTCAAAAGATTAAAAATTCATACAAATTCAAATATAATATACATTTTTAGTAAATTTTGGTCTTTCATTAACTTACTCTGAAATTTGTTGAATATTTGAAAATATTTGAACATTTGATTGTTTGAACATGTCTTACTAAACTTTCTCCACCTACATTCAATTTCATTTTACCTTCTTCGTTTTGACATTAAAAAAATTGTTGCACCAGTTATGTCATTTTAATAAATTTGTAATTTATTAAGATATAAAACTATAATTCGTTTTAAGACTCAGCTACACTTCAACTGCCAAACTTACTGCATACATAATATATTATACATAACAGTACCTGATGTTAAATATTATATATCAGCTGACGATTGCATTACAAAACATGTAACATCACCAGTGATTGGTGTTCCTGTT
>NC_042997.1:148835632-148890632 GCF_006345805.1 Octopus sinensis
AAATATCAAATGCCTTTGATTTAACGAGTTTAACGATATTCAGATTTCGTGATGTTTGGTGCCTTATATATTTTTTCTGTTGTACTTTCTTTTTATTTATCTAAGTAACAGCAGTTTATCTAGTGCTAACGTTTCACTCATAAATTGATTACCTATTGTACGACTGACTAAATTTATTGCAATACATTTTCGGCGTTGAGTTGTGTACATATATGTTTATAAGAATGTTTATAATATTAGTCAGTCCTGTTTAAGTATTTGAATAATAAAATTCTATAATTATATTTGTGATCTTCATAATTTCCTTTACTTTTATTTATTTAGTGGTATATATTCAACATTGAGCTTTTGCACGCGCATACGAGTTGCTACAATTTTGTTAGTAAATGGAATGTTTCGAAAATTTGATTAACTTTAAAACTGTTTGTATTCACTCAACTAACACTACACACACGTACACACTGTCGAGGTTAGAATACCAAATACGTCTTCTTCTCTAAACACGAATATATATAATAAATATCTTTTAATGTCTTACACGTAATATGTTATGATTATATCCTATTTGCCCTTCCAATATTACTATGACTGAAATTCACAGAGTTAAGTTCAAATCATCATAAATTCTATCCAGCTATACGACAAACCTGAGGCAAATTTTTATGCTGTCATTAGGAAATAAAAATGTGCAAAATGTTGTCCAAACTATTTTTAAGGAAATATCTCCTTAACGAAATAAATTTCGTGCTTTGCATTCGTGAATAAATACGACAAACTAGTACATCTAGGGGAAATCAGAGTAGAGAACAACTGAACCATCGACATGAAATGTTCATATATAGACGTAAGAATTTGTCATTACAAACTTCTGAAAAAGCTGTGTTCTTCAGACGTCCAAACAATACACGGAAGGATTTGGCAAATGTCTTTGTGCGAAATTGTTCGATTTAGGTACCCCATCCACCACTAATATAAACAGTGATATTCGAAACTGATCTTCAAATTCTTTCAAAGTTTATTACACAAAATGCGCAAAACAAGACTATTACATTAAAAACATTCATCAGATATCGTCTGATACAGGATACCATAACTCTATATGTATATGTAGATACATACATACATATATATATTATTATTATTATTATTATTATTATATGCAGAAAAATACAAACTGGGACAAGAACGTAAAACATTTAGAAGACGATACAAAAAACCCGGACGGGACATTCGAAGCCTGCAATCTTCAGTCAAGAACCAGATTATCCTCGCAATTTCGGTTGATTAATCTTGAGATCGCTCCGATCCGGCCAGCCCCAAGGAAAAACTAAGCTACGAGCATTAGATTTCTTGGAAAAAGGATCCAATATATACGAAACAAGGACAGAAAAACGGACGATGCCACACGAATATAAATATATATATATATATATATATATATATATTATACATACATATATACACACACACACATATATATATATATATATATATATATATATGTGTGTGTGTGTGTGTGTACAGACATGGAGGAAGTAAACAGACACTTTTGATTTTCAAAAGTTCTGATCTAAGCGTTTTAGTATATTTTTAGTGGTGTAGAATTTACAATGTAATTATTCCAGGTGTCATTATAATAAACATTTGTGAAGTGTAACCATGCCAAATTCAGCAGCACTATCAGATTTTCAAAGAAGTCGTATTGCTGGGCTGGTCTTAGTTAGCGAAAAATTGCCGAAAATCTTCAAATTCTTCTTGCTACGGTTAATAGAATTATAGTGCAATTCAAACACCAAGGAAATGAATCAACAGATTCTCGTTCCGGCCGACCCGGGCCCTCGGAAATGAGGCTTCCCTGTTTGAATAGAATTGTAAAAAACGAACCCCGTTCGAAGGCTTCTGACATTGAAAAACAGCTAGACGTTTGTCAACGAACGTGCATTACATATCTGCATAAGCTTGGGTATTATGGACGAGCAGCTAGAAGAAAACCTCTCCTTCAACCAATTCAGGGAGAGAGAGAAAGTGAGAGAAAAAGAGAAAGGGTGAACAGCAAAAGAAAGAATCGCATCAAATATATTAAGATAAAACTTGAATGTTTACTGGCTGATGTATGTCGATTTTATATCATCCCCGTTTTCTTATTTGCCGTATATATAATATATATATATATATATATATATATATATATATATTATAAGAAAACGGGGATGATATAAAATCGACACACATCAGCCAGTAATATATATATATATATATATATATATATAATATATATATATATATTATATATATATATATATATATATATATATATGTATATATACATATATATATAATTATATATATGTATATATATATAATATATATATATATAATATCTATATATATAGATTGTATATATATATATATATATATATATATATGTATGTGTATATATATAATATATATATATATATATATATATAATATATATATATACGCAGACACTTCCATGAAGAAACATCTACGGAACTGTCAGACCCGGCATTCACAGTGCACATCAAATCAACACCACGCAACAGGGGCAACCTTAGAATCTCTGGGGCCATCCTTATACACGAAAAGAAACCTAAGATCAACAACAGAAGAGAATTAAAGGAAGCTAACTTGTTGTCATGGCAATACCTTTCCGCGCACGTCTACTCCACACACACTCACACATACGCACATGCGCACCATTCGTTAATCTCTTAAAAATGGGGTCCAGAAATCATTCGTCACACATTTGTGACCTTCTCAGCAACATTTTCCATCTCAACGTCGAGTTCAATATTCTTACAGCAGACTTGGTGAGAGTGATGAGGAATATATCTTGCATTTGCGACCCTATGGCATTGGAAAGACACACCCAGCATTTCATCAACCGCATGTAGTACTCTGACTACACACAAAGAGCCAGGATTATAGTATACAAAGAACAAAGCCAACATAGACATTGATGCAAAGGGTATCTGGCCGTTATACAGGAGTAAATCCTGGAACAGCACAGGAAGGAGGAGAAAAACATAGATATGGCTAACTCATGGTATGAAAACAAAAAATACCAGTGTATCACGTTTGTAGATGCTACCGACGGCAACGGACTAGCATACCATTTTAGAAAAAAAAACATTAGATAAGGTCAATCTATGGACTAAGGTAGTAGAAAATACTGGTGCCCCTATGAAATCCCTAATCTGTGGAACTTATCCCTTTGATAAGTCCCAATATACGGAGGACAATTGTGCTGTAAGTATGATGAATCCACAAGTTAAATGTCAGTTTATGAATACACTGTATAGCTTACGCTGTACTGAGCGACGGTACAGAAACATAACAACTACTTACATTTCAGAGAAAGCAAGCAGGATAGGAGAGCGTATAAATGATTACGGCTGAGAGCTCAAAGAACAGAACGGCTCGACAGTGCTATGCCAACAACCTCGAGCAGAACATAGAGGCCCAGTCAATAGTATAGAGGTCAAAGTATTATCAATGCATACAACTGACACGATCCTTAGATCAGAGAGGCTACACACACAGTAATAGACAGACCCTCAACGGAAAACACGAATGGAACAATGACACCACCATGACACCACACAGCATGACGACTAGAAACAGTAGGGATAAAAGAAAACCCAGATACATATAGTATATAATACACATACAATAGACATATACCCACATCCCTATGATAAATATAAAAAAATTAGTGACAAAATTTAACTGTGTAAAGGACACGGATAAACAATATAGGAAGCAAGCACATATACACTCACGAACATATATACGGTAACTTTTCAGTCGACCGCAACAATATCAACAACACGACTAACAACAAAAATCATGATGGGAAACACACAAGTACAGTGAGTTGCAAGAATGGTACAAAATTTCGGGTTGAAGGCAGCAGTAGGGGTACGAGACGGGGTACGGGACGGGGATTGGAGGAAGGGTCATAGTGCTCCTCAAACACACGTACACATACAAACGCAGACGCATGAGCATATAAGGATACACATCATTGAAGAACAGAAAGGAATAAGCAGAGCAAGAGCACACACGAAGACGGAGAGTCTCGCTGAGATCACAGCTGTGTGACGAAAGATTTCCGAGCAATGACTATGAGATACAATAGAGGCAAATGAAAAACGAATACATTGTGCATCTGTTTATTTGGCAAAAACATGACGATCCCAAATATAACAATGTATATATATATTATATATTATATATATATATATATATATATATATATTATATATTATATATATATATATAATACATACATACATACATACATACATACATACATACACACATACATACATACATACATACATACATACATACATACATACTTACATATTTAATAAAATATAATAAATATCAAGTTTAAAATGAATAAGTAATTGAAATAGGTACTACAGTATGCGATTTCATCTACTGGATACGAATATGGCATTCTGAAGAGGTGAGATGTCTCTCTGTTAGAATTTTATAGAGTGAAGTGAATCACCATCGCTTAACGATGAGAAATCATTTGTGATATCTGTAGCATTGTGTACTCCTGAATTAACATTTGGGAATTTCAGTAATAGAAATAGAAGTCGACTCGTAGGCCCTTAACACTATTTCAAAGCCGGCCAGACACAATTTTCAACAAGAATGCTTCGTTGAAAATGATAGATAAAATCACCCCTACGATAATGCTTATTATTACTGTCTACCAAATGTCATGTACAAACGCCCTGGCTCAACCTGAGAATATTCACGAGATAAGCTTCGCCAACACCTGGTTGATAGTGTCATCTATATTTGTGGAAGCCAAATTCCTGACCATTCGATCATACAATGCGTATTCTATCTATCTATCTATCTATCTATCTATCTATCTATCTATCTATCTATCTATCTATCTATCTATCTATCTATCTATCAATCTATTTATCTATCTATCTATCTATTGACTCAACTATCTATTCCTCTTCCTACCTACCGACTTCCTACCTACCTACCTACCTACCTACCTATCTATCTATCTATCGATTGATCTATCCATCTATCTACATATCAGTCTATCTTAGTTACATCGACGACCATTGAAACGTGTATTAATTAAAACTTTACTCCGGACAGAAGTGATATACAAGTTGACTAACCAAATATAGCACACAAAATTATCAGGAGAACGTGTGGAATTATATTTCAAGCTTAAAACATTCAACATCCCCTGGTTAATTAATACGAGACTTAAATAGAACAAGAACAAAATTTAAGTAAGATATATATAATAATCACAGTACTTGTAAGTTGTAGAAATTGTAGAGCATAGCACACTCTCTAGCACCGACTAAAACAAACACAAGCTTGTACACACGCACACACACACATGCACATGCAAAACACAGGACATGTTATATGCACGGATACATGTGTGTATGGATGTTGGTTTGTCTCTAACTCTGTCTGTCTGTCTCTCTTTCTTTCGATATATATATATATATATATATATATAAATGTATTTATGCATATTTATATACTTACTTCTCTATACACGTATATATATATATATATGTGTGTGTATATATATATATATAATATATATATATATATTATATATATATATATATATATATATATATATGTCTGTGTGTGTACTACTCCAGAGAGAGGAACAGAGAGGGCGAGACAGATAGATAGTAACAGAGAGAAAGAGAGAGAGAGAGAGAGAGTTATTCAGAAATCGCAAGGAGACAAAATCACAACAGACATTTTCTAATTTGGATCTGTAGTATTATTTCCTTCACGATTACAATCTATACTTGCAGATTGTAACTAATGAGATATTAATTGGAAGCGAATATATGTAACCCACTTCTTATTGAAATTGTCTGGAGAGGGCGTTTCGCGTCATTATCACAAATATCGGTTTCCAAAAAGCCATATTTTCCTTAATACTGCATCGTAACTAATTCGTTCATTAGTTTCAATTTACTGAAGTTGATTTATAAATATTTTATATTTTGATATCGCGATGTTAATGATTATATGCTGATAAGAGTTTTATTCAAATAAACAATGATCAGGCGTCCTAATATATAGATGAAGGACGAAAATGTGCATTCAATGTGATAATAAGAACTAAAGTAAAGATACCTTTTATGTAACATTGATAAATTATTTAGCTATGATTGAAAAAATGATCTATAATTACATGCCTTAGGCACAAGATCTTGAATGAAAATGGCGATTAAACATCAGGTATACATGTATCACACACACACACACACACACACACACACACACAAGCACACACACATATTCTCTCTCTGTTTATTCATCGTGTTCCTATCTATTGAAGAACGTAGGCTCGAAACATAAAAGACTTCCTCACCTTCCCGAGCGTCAAACTAATAAACGTGTAAATACTAATTTGTCTTCTGGGTTTCTGTAAATTTATATATATATATATATATACACACACACACACACACATATATATATATATATATATATATATATATATATTTATATATATATATAGGTTATGAGTCGTAATGGTGTCAGTAAGACCCAAAGGTATCAGGTAATACTGAGTAAGTGCAAAGGATAGACTATAGTTAAGCTCCAGGTTCCGTGATTATGCGAATAAGGAGTCCAACGTAGGTCACATATCAGCGTGTGCATATATAAAAACAAAATTTCAGAATGAAATAAAAAACCAAGTCTGTGAAGATTTTAGAAGGTATTATACCTGTTTCCAAGATATTCATTATATCGCTTCATCGGAGACGGTGTGAGAAAATGGTTAAGCAATAGTTAATTTAGATAAGATACGAAATAGAGAGTGAAGTGGAGGAATGAAAATAGATGTGAGATATGTAGGGACATTGCATTTGTAGATCCATTATTTAGGCACAATGGTATTCATGTAAGATTCCAATATCTTGTGAGTAAATTCCAATAGTGGAAACAGCAGTAAGACCTATTTATAAATGTTCTAAAATCTTCACAGCGTAGGTTTTTTTATCTCATTGTGAAAAATTTCTCCCTCTCTCTCTCTCTCTCTCTCTCTCTATATATATATATATATATATATATATATATATATATATATATACGTATGTGCGTGTACTTAGATATTGTTTCGGCTATGTCTAACTTATTAATACTACCTGAGAGGAGTTGTTTAGTTGTTTTTAGACCATGGTATCCCTTGAAGAGATCTGTCCAAATTTCGTTTGAAGCTGATGGGTTCTTTTTCTTATTGATTTGTTTTGAGATAATGTTAAATAGAGCAGGGCTTTTGGGTAAAAGAATTGTGTGGCATTGTTGCAATGAATTTATATGTTTTAAGCCTGAATTGAAAAGGTAGCGCTTGGCATGTAGACATAGACTTGAATCTAATGTTACGGTCTTTTGGGCAATGCTGGTAGTATTTTCTTCACATTGTGCAAATAAGAACAACTAAAGTTTCATTGTTTTCAGCCGGTTCCAATAGTTAAGATTAAAAATGCCTTTCACTCTGTTAATGATTGCTCTCTGAAGTGACTCAATTCTCGTAATATGTTGTCTGTTGTTGGGAAATCAAAAGGGTCAGTAATGTTCTAGACGTGACTGTAGAAAGGAGGAGGAAGAAAATGGAATGATGATATATTGTCCTCTGTAACAGAACGTTCTGAGGATCCAGGAGGTCATGCATAGAGCCATATCGAATTATTGTTGGTGTGATCACTTCAGTGGAGATTGTTGTCAACAGTTATTGATATAATTGGATGATGTGAATAGTTCCCCGGGAGTAAAAGAATAGGATTTTTTTTCAGCGCATAGTTTTTTTCTATTATGAATGGGTTGAAATTGTCACTGATTTAACCACCTGTTTTTTTTTATGCCACTTGAATTCACTTCTATCTTCTGTATTGATAATTTTCTGGAACTCGGATCATCTTCGAATATTCTTATTTTGCTTTGGTTGATGACACTTGAGATGCCATTTATATAGACTATAAAGAGAATAAAGACCCTTCTGGGGAATACCACTGGTGACTTTCACTGGGCTTGAGCGAAATCATCTGAACCGGACAGGTTCTGTTCTGTTCATCAAGAAAGATTAAATCCAATGCAGGACCTTACCGCGCATTTCAATCTAGGACAATTTTTACAGGTGGCTGACCTTATCGAACGCTTTGGTGAAATCAAGATACATGGTATCAGAATTCTAATCTGATCCCAAAGCTTTAAGGACAGCTCTAATAGGATGTAAAACCTGTATTATGCAGTCCTTGCGGCAGAGAAAGCCATACTTGTTGGAATTTGATAGATTATGACTCTCCATAAAGCCAGTTATCCTTAATCTCACTACACTATCAAACATATCCATGATATTATAGGTGAATGAAATTGGGTAATAGTTAAAAGTAAGATACCTTATTTCATTTTTAAAGATCTGGATGACAGATTGGGATGAGTACTGTTTCTCCAGAGATTGTGTATAGAGTTTTTGCCTGCATTCCTTCTGGAACCTATTAGTACCTGCTGCAGAATAGTACTTGATTTCATTTATGTCTGAGGCAGTAATGTCAGAGATAATTCAAAGCCCGAGTCCATTTAAATAGTATCATGCTTATCGTCGCATTGTGTCTCTCGATATACACAAGAGCCATCGCATTCTCACCATCATTTTAGATCTATGTACACATATAGTACGAGCAAATAATGAACTAATATATTAATCATTTGATTTAATTTCTTAACTATTGTGACGTTGCCAAATTTAACTGTCCCTCATACAACCGTTTTAAAACATCAAATAAAATATATCGAGTGCAATCCCTTCGCCGTTAATTTTCGCACAGCCGCCTTTAGTTCCAAGTTCCACTTAATCGTTTCATTCTAGACGACTGGAATAGTAGGTATCTCTAATTTCTTTATATCTTACTTCTTTGCCATTTTCATTCTTACATATTTAAGAATAAGAACACAAATTTGTTTGCTCTCACAAAACAGTTCCTACCTGGTGCTATTTGTTGCGACATATTTCTGCGCCATAAATGCTTATCACCAGCGGCGTTAGGTATGCCTGTTTCAAGATGCTTATAGAAGGTAGATAGAAAATGTAATAACAGGCAGGTAGGTAGAGCATTTAATAACAAGGGAGAAGACATTTTGAAATTAAGTCTCCGTCTGTGAACGAACTCGTGTTTTACATGTGTGCGGATGTGCTCTACAAAACATAATAAAACAAAAAATGAAACAAAAGAAGAAATGGTCAGAAAAAGCATGGAAAGATCAATAGTGACCCCGTATAGAATGCAATACTTGCGCTTTCTTAGAGCAAAGCTACAATGATTCTTCTCAAAACAATAAATAAAAGAACAAAGAATTCAAGGAATTAAATTTTATGTTTTCAGAGAATGAAACGGAGACCCAAGAGATACAATCTTGAGCAAGTTTTTCAAAGGATACAATTTGAATCTAGAAATTAATGAGACCAATTTCGAAGGTATATGACATTCGGTGGATGTGTTGTTAGGAAAAATACCAGAATGTATTCTATTTGCATTCCAAAATATTTTAATCGAAACAAAGATATCCATCCCGAATTCGCTGCTTTGTTACGTACCCAAAACGATGCACATTGGCGTGAACAAGAGGCTGGATTATCAGTAAAACCGGAAGTCCAGAAACGAACCTTATTTCAAATCGAGATGTTTGCAGCATCTGCATTTTGATTATTGGTCTCTAGTTTTCTATTGATAAAACAAATATGTTTAACCATGTACGTGTTGTACAGATCATATATAAGATAACATACAACCGTTTTGTTTTAAAATTACGCAACGCTTCTGATATTGGCTACTTGAACTTTCCATGTTTTGTTGAAATAATAGAATGTCTTTAAAATTTACAAGAGACGTACGTTCGAGTCCTTTCGTTAAAATTCGACCTTTTCTTTCCAAAAGGTCTTTTAACTAAATATTCATACACGTTCATTTATACGTTGGATTTTCACCCTCCCAGAAATAGGATATATGTATGGTAGTCGATGTGTGTATGCATATCTTGCATTTAATACTGTACTAGATTAAAATTTTGCTTCCATATTTCCTCAGGCAATATTGGCAGGTATCTTGTTAACGTCAGTAAAACAGAAACATAATGGTAAATTTTTTAACATTGTATCTGCCAACTCATGTTTTGTACATCTAACAATACATAGTCTGCTGTTTCCCCTCATAATTAAATGATAGTTTCATATGATTTGACGGAGATCTTACAGAAAATCACCTGCTTGCAAGATGTGACGTCGTTTTGAATTTGATGACGCTTTCGGTGATATTATGTGTAACTTGTAACTTATCATTAAGTGATGGAATAGTTGTGAATGGTATTTAACAACCTGTCTTAAATATTTAATGTTTGCACTTCAATTTTTTTAATATTTAACAGATTGCTATTTTCTTCCGGTAAGCTCTTAGTTTCATTTGTGGTTATATAAGAGCTGATCATAATATTCGATTGCGTTATAAACCTGAATTCCGTCTTTGACCTAGATTTGCAAGGAATTTGGATTCGAAGTGTGCATTCGATTTATGGATATTATTCAGTACATTTTCATTTATCATGTCGGTTGTTGCAATTAAAATTACAGATTTTAAAAGCAGGTAGCCCGCGAAGAAAGTAATGTTGTCAGTGCTATGTGTATATCATATCATATCATATATATATATATATATATATATATATATATATTATATATATATATATATATATATATATATATATATATATTTTTTTTTTTTTTTTTCTACATTGTTATGTTAATTCTTTTGAATTCCTTATTCTTGAAATGAACTTTTGAGATTCCGAATTTGTAGCAATGAAAAACAACATGCATTTACTTCTCGAATCGAATATATTTCAGTAAATAAAATATTACTTGGTATGGTATGTATCATATCCTTCTCACATTCATTCTGACTTAACATTCATTCTTGATATTATCTAGTTGCATGCCTATAATTTGCTTTATCTTTCTTTCTATAATGCATTAACATACTTAATATCTTTCTCCCTTCCTGTTTCTCCGTACCGATGTCCATATTAGTTTTAGAAAAACTCATTTTCGTATCTACTTTTGTTGTTGCGTTACCAAGAAATTTCTTTCATATAACAAGTAACAATTAGAATTGCTTTTTCTGTTGCATTTTTATCGAAATTAGATATTCTGTTCATGTGATAATTAAGCCTGGAAGATTAATGATAGGTAATTTGTTTATTAAGGAAATGATAATTGAATAGCACGGACTATCGCATATTTCAATACGTTATACGTGACACCGTTTAATGTATTCAAATTGAAACAATGTTTCAGAAACCTCAGGTGAAAATGAGAGTAGAGTAGTGAAAATGATGGATCTGAAATTAGCGCACACAGATATAAACAAAACAATATATAAACAAACGAGAAGAAAATCAAATGTGTGACGATTGCGAAAAGAACAGCTATTTGCAAATAAAAAGAAACGTGTGAATGACTTGGTTTTAAAACACTTTTCATTGCGGGTTTTAAACTGTTGAACAACATTGTTTGATTAGGTAGTTTAGCGTCAGGTTTACATTTAATTTTAATTGCAAAGTCATACTCGTCACCACCAAAGATATACAGATGATAAATTCTTGTTGTTGCTTAAAGACTACTTGAAAGTAGACAATTTTATTACCTTCAGTAATCGGATATCAATTATTCTGATGAAATATCTTCCGCAGACATTTGGCCTTCAAGTGAATAATCAATAAACTCTAATAGCTTTTTTTTTAACATTTGACAACTTTTACTTCTTAAACAAAATATATCCACCTCAGACGTAGAAATGTCATCGATTTATGACATCGATTAAAAGAACTCTATTATGTTTCCTGTAACCATATAAATTTAAATACGGTTTTGTTTAAAAGAAAATGATTGCATCTCTTACGTCGTTTTCATCTTGGAGCGGTTAGTTGCTCTTTTTATTTGAGTATAATTCAAGTCAGCATCTATATACCCGACTAGATCAAAACTTACAAAATACTAAATAAAATGACAGTGATTGATATTTCTTTATTAATCGTGAGACATACACTTAATGGAAACTATGTGACAGATATTAAAAGTAAATAATATTGATTATATTGCGATGTTAGTGGAGAAGGTGCATGTTCTTTCAGTGATAAAATGTTGAAATAATGCACTAAAACAAGATAAACATTTAACGGATATTGTGTTCTAGGTAAATATGAGTTTAAAAAATCGTTATATGAAAATTTCTGTTAAATATACATATTTTTCAAATAAGAACATTATATCACACTTTTGTTGTAATATAATTGCAAAGTTGGCTTGTTGACGCAAGAAACACCTATTGTGAGCTTACTTCTTTCGCTACAAAACAACAGTTTTTATTCAATCCGATTACGTGGCACACTGGTCATGGGCGTTCTATCATAAACACAACTAGTTTGACCATTGTAAGTGGAATTGGTGCAACTCACGATTAGAATATTTTACCTGTGCTCATTTCAACACGAACATAAGGGCAATTTTTGCACGTGTTAAATCTGTTATAAGAATATAGTATATAACATCTTCGCATTAGTCATGTAGCCCCTGAAATAACTTAGAATATATTCTGTTCTGATTAATGCCCCTACACCATATTTCAAATTAATATTCACATACATAAGATGCACTATTTAATATGCAGCTACAAGAAATTAAATTAGAATTTTAGGCTTGGAATAATAAACTGAAATTTACATGATGTATATTCCATGACACAATGCGCTGTTTTGCTATATTTAGAGAATTTTCAAGTTATTCTAGTTATGTATAATGTAATATAAAAATAAATTCGTTAATTATACGTAAGTAGGATATGAAACTCACTGCCGCTTGCTCTGAATTGAGAAACAAATAATCATCTTCAGGGTGCTTAGAATTTTGTTTAATCGTAAAATGCGTAAATATTTTCAAAATAATTTTGTAAACTTTTTATAAGCAATCTAATTATAGAAACATCTTCAATTATTAAAATAACTTTGTCGATATCTATTGGAAATTTAAAAGAAAATTACGCAGATTTTGAATTAAATTTAAAATTAGGTTTCGAATAAATTCAAGACAATTATTAAACACGAAATAAATCGAAACTTAATTTTATATCATTTACTTGAAATAATCAGAATGTATTTCAATTTAAATTTAATATATTTAATCAATACAAATATTAATAAGTAGAATTTGAATTATGTGTGATTTTATTCATAAAGATACGATCTCATTTCAATAACAATTTGTCTGAGATGGATTAGTTTTATTAACCTTATAATTTCGAGGGCAATAAACCTCATTTGTATAGCGTATATTCGAATAAATCAACACGTAGCAACGATTAACTTAAGATACAATTATAAAAAGTTATATTTTTCAATATGTGCAGAATCTTTGTTAAAATTAGAAACAGGATACTTTAATTGCAGTGCTATGTACGTAAAATTTAAATCCTACGGGTAAGCAATTGGATTGAGAGCGATTATGATATAAATATTATGAGCATTAACTATAACTGCCAGAAAATACTTTTCAGATCATTATGGCATTCAAATATAACCATTCATTTCATTCAGAATTATAATCATTTCCTTTATGAAAGCAATATTTTAGGAAAATTGGGTATGATGTATTCAAATATAGAGATTCCAATATCCAAATATAATTTACTACTAATTGAAATGAGTCGATTAATTAAGAATTTTAAAACAGCGATTCAGTTTAGTCTTACTTATTTTCACTAATGTGTATTTAGTATATTTAATCTTTGTACAAGCTTCACCTACATGAAATAGATGCACCTTTTACGCCTACTTCATCAAATTTAACTTAACTTAATCCAACGTAACTATTCCCATCTGACTCATCTCTCACTAAAAAAAATCTTTTTATCTGACATCTTTATTTTCTTTCTCTATTCTAAATTTACCACCATCTTGAACTCTAAACGATTCCATATTCAATATCATTGAATTTCACTATCCATTTTGACTGGAATTTTAATGTAGCTTTTTCACTATATGATCACATGGAATACTGCAGACACTTCTCTGGATATTCTCTGCTAAGATACAAAAGTAACTCTGCTTAATTTCTCAACTTCAATACTTCTCCACCATGCCAAACTGTTGTAGCTAGTACGCTTTCTTTATCTTGTTCATCACCCCACCCAGACATGGCCAGTCTAGCTAACAGATATCTCAAGTATCCTTGCCCTGCTGGCCGTCGCCATTTACACATGGCTTCCTACATACCAGATGACGTAGTATCCTTTCTCCTCATCTTGATATATTCATCTAACTCTAGAAATTATTTATCCAACCCGTGATCGCTGCTATACGGATAGATACTGTTTATTTTGCTCAAGGTGCACTATCTATGCATCTATTCTGGAAACAGCTATAAGAGACTTTGAATCCCACCTTTTGAGCTATACCCATTTAACAATTCAACCATAACGTTTTAAAATATAAACATCCTAATATTTAACTACCTGATAGTATTTAGCTGCCCCTTTTTACCTTTATCCTATTATTCACATTTATATGCATACAAACTTGTAGACGTACAGTAAATTTTCCTCGGACCATAATTCAATTAATAGTCATTTTAAGCCAGGTTCTGTGGTATCATACCCATACACGAAGATATGTTATTTTTCACTGAGATGTATCGAAGACACTTGTCCACTTGTCTCGTATGCCGTGAAGAAAGTTGCCCAAATATCATTGAAGGTTATCCGATCTTTCTCTTCTTAAATTAGTTTTAATACATTTTATACAGCAGGGCTTGTTAAATAAAAGTGATTGTGTGGTAAAGATTATTTTGGTAAACGGTGTCTTGTACTGGGTGCATGACATGTGGGTCTCAGTCTTATATGCATTGTGAAATTGATGTTAAGACCATGTGGGGACTGTTGATGATATATTCTCCACATTATGTAAATGATGTAGCGCTTACTGCAGAATTGGACAGAACAGAGTTTCAAAGGTTTAAGGCGGTTCAAAACAACCTCGACCAATCATGATATATTTGGGGTTGTTTTCTGGGTTGTCTCTATTTTTCTAATTTTATATCTGTTTCACACAGATATACATATGTATACACAGCACACATACACACACACAAACACTCATAAACATAGGCACGTTTATATATAATGTGTTTTTCGTGAATATTCAGATAAGATTCTTTTGGTGTACACATTGTACTCATTCGAGAATTTAGTACAGCTTTCATATTTCAATGATACCAAACTTTGAAACAAAGTCACGAATACATTTCTTGTCCCGGTTATAATTTTAAAGTTTTATTTCAATTTATTTTCCACATCTCCATTCATAAATGGATATTTACCATGAATATTCGATTTTACAGAATTTATCCATGATTATAACTCTTATTATGATTCGATTATTACAAAGATCTACCCATCTGTAAAATAACAAGAGAGCTAATGGCTCCATCTTTTAAACTATAAGCATCTTGCTTACACAGCACACTCACATACATATACATCTTTAGGTATAGATGTATATATACACATTAATATATATATGTGTGTGTGTATATATATATATATATATACACACACATACATATATATGTATATATATATATATATATATATATAATATATATATATATATATATATATATATATATATATACAGATACAGAGAGACGCATAAACACGTATATACGTATTACTTCGGTACTTGTATGGTTAAAACATAACAAGGCTATCAAATACTATTGCCTATAATCTGTATCTCTGTGACCGTTCCTCTTCTTAATTTATACTAACCACTTTGCTATCGAGTTTCGATATTATGAAATCTCAATTGAAGCAAAACACCGACAATAGATTCCACTTACTCTCCATATCCATGCTTGGAGAACACATTAGTCTTATAATGTAAATTAATGGAGTGCAACGAAGAGATGCGGATTATATTGACATTGGACATTTAGAAAGCAGCTTATTTGGCACAAGTGGTGTACATTACGATGCCTTCTTGCTTCTCTACTTTCTTTTTGTTTTTATTGGATTTCCTGCTGCAACTGTAATATGTACTGGTTCAATGCTCGCCATTGTCGTTCTTGATGCTGGTAGTATATCTTCGTTAATATCATTTTTCTACCCCGTCGTCTTATTCAACATTATATTAAAAATCACAAGGTAATTGATCTTGATATCCTCAGTCTTATAATGGAATTTTTCGTTTTCGCCGCTATCGTCATTGTTATCATTACTGCCGCCACCACCGCCACTACCACCACCGATCACCACCGTCGCCGCCGCCAGCACCAGCACCACCATCACCATCATCACCACCACAATTACCTCCACCACATTCGTCCTCGTCGCTCTTGTCATCATCATCGTCAAAGGGCCGTCAGCGGCGCTGTTGCTACCACCAGCACCACCTTTAACATCAGCACCATCAGCACCAGAAGCAGCAGTTGCATCATCATAATCATCATCATCATTATCATCATTATCGTCATCATCATAATCATCATCATCATTATCATCATTATCGTCATCATCATCATCATTAGGATCATCCCAACCACTACCACCATTATCTTCACCTTCAGCGTTTGCGCAATTATTCCAATCACTTTCCTAATCCAAATCGTCACAAGCCTTTGTAATGTTCGCCTCCTCCTGAACAGCATAGGCGTGTGCCTTTGCTTGCTTGTATGAATGTATTTATTTATACACATACACGTGAACGAGTGTGCGCGCACACATACATGCGCGCAAACACACACATAATATTATTTTGACGGAAGGCGGCGAGCTGGCAGAAACGTTAAAACGCCGGGTGAAATGCGTAGCGGTATTTCGTCTGCCGCTACGTTCTGAGTTCAAATTCCTTTCGGGGTCGATTAAATAAGTACCATTTACGCAATGGAGTCAATATAATCGACTTAATTCCTTTGTCTTTACATGTTTGTCCACTCTGTGTTTAGCCTCTTGTGGGCAGTAAAGAAATAGGTATTTCGTCTGCCGTTACGTTCTGAGTTCAAATTCCGCCGAGGTCGAATTTGCTATTCATCCTTTCGGGTTCGATTAAATAAATATCAGTTACGTACTGGGGTCGATCGATATAATCGACTTAATCTGTTTGCCTGTCCTTGTTTGTCCTCTCTGTGTGTGGCCCCTGGTGGGCAGTAAAACATAAGAAACGTTAGCATGCCGAGCGAAATGCTTAGCGGTATTTCGTCTGCCGCTACGTTCTGAGTTCAAATCCCGCCGAGGTCGACTTTGCCTTTCATCCTTTCGGGGTCGATTAAATAAGTACCAGTTACGCACTAGGGTCGATATAATCGACTTAATCCGTTTGTCTGTCCTTGTTTGTCTGTCCTTGTTTGTCCCCTCTGTGTGTAGCCCCTTGTGGGCAGTAAAGAAATAAGAAACGTTAGCACGTCTGGCGAAATGCTTACGTTCTGTGTTCAAATTCTGTCGAGGTCGTCTTTTCCTTTCATCCTTTCGGGGACAAATTAAATACCAGTTACGTACTGGTTCGATCTGATCGACTAACTCCCGCCCCACCAAAAAAAAAAAAAAAAAAATTAGGGCCTTGTACCTAGAGTGGGAAAGGATATTATTTTATCGGAGTTGTACTTTCAGATTCAAACCAAGTATCTTACCCCGTGTTTATGTACACAACGAGTGATTACATTCATGCGAATGTTAAATATTATTCTACTAATGCAAAAATAAATAGAAAATATGGAGTTGCATGAAAGTCGGAAGCAAGAATAGAACGTGAGCAAAATAGTATGTGTGACTTAACTAGTTGATGGGGTGTGTAACATCTGAAGCGATCTTCAAATGAATTCTGTTTCCATGTGTTTACCAAGAAAGATTATATGTATTTGTATTTAAGTAAACCAATCTCTATTTAAACAAATCAATCTTTATTTATATAAAGGAATCTAAGACCGGACTGTAAAGATAACCTCCACGTGACCTTAAAAATATAATCTGAAATAAAATAGTGAAGATTCTTAAAACATTTCAATGCTCTTATTGTAAAGTTTAAGACGAAGCGAAAATTATGTGATATGAATGTAAAGAAATATAATTGAAAATTACTTGAACAGTAATCTGATGCATCATAAAATTAGCATTCAGTTTGGTAGATCATTTTTTTTACAATATCACAGGAGTAACATATGATAAGTTGTAACTGATATATTATACAGGCATCGGCAAGAGATATGTGGTCATTCATGTAATTCCTAATTCTTATTTATTCAATTTCATAACATATCCTGTAGTCGTATAACGTCCTACTCTGAAGCATCTGTATATTGAGTTCTAACGACAGTTTATTAGGATTGCTGTGCGTAAATGAAATACATACACACACACACACAACACACACACACACACACACACATACATATATATATACATGGGGGTGTATACGCATGCATATAAATCTATATACATATCAATGTGTACTAATATGTATACTTCTGTGCAAACATGTAAAAAGTCTTACCTTCACACGTCTATAAATGCATACACACACGTATAAAGCTACGCGGATTTACTTACATATACTCCTCTACTTAGGGATAAGAGCTGCATTCACTAATATACACTAAAATCTAATTTGCCCCTCTCTAATTCTCCAATTCCTCTGCCACTACCTTTCTCCTCTCCTTCCACGTGACCGATGTTCTGCCAAGCATAACCTTCCTTTGTTCGACTACCATCCTTGTAGCATTTCTTATGTCCCTACCGTAAGGTTTATGTCAGTTTAATTTAATTCGTCCTTAGTCGAAAGATACCTGTTGTTAATGCCCTGTTGTTTCTATTTGTAACTATGTGCCATTTCTCCTTTCATCCTCGTTTTCGTTTACATTCACTTGCTTTCATGCAAGGAATATAGTTTTCTTAGCTTAGATTTTCTAGATTTTCTAGAGGCCGGTGGTACTGGAGCTGTGTAACCGGCCGAAACTGCTGAGATAACCTGGTACTCGACTGAGGATAGGAAACTTTGATTGACTCGTCCTTGTTTTTTTCCTGTCCATTTTTGGATCGTCTAAATGTCTGGTTGTTTTGTTGTCGCCTGTTACGTGCTTGTACCATTTTTGTTATCTTATATATATATATATATATATTAATAAAAGAAATAAAACATATGCATATATATAAACATATATGTACGTACCTACCTCTACATGTACATATACACGCATATATGAGTACAGGACACCAAAGTGACGTCGAACACAAAGAGAAACGAAAACATAGACACAAACCAAAGGACATATGGCAGCGTAGTACACATTTTGGTCTCCGGTATGTAAGTACATATACATATACATTTTCATACATACATACATACATACATACATACATACATACATGCATATATATATATATATATATTATATATATATATATATATAAATTCTGTACGACTCTATTATTCTTTCTTTTAGACCACTTCACACTTCGTTCTTTCCGCTTTTTTTTCGCGCCCCCTTCTCTCACATTTCTTGACCTTTCTTTCATTCTCCCATTCGCTCCACACTTACCTAACTCTGTCCCTTTCCTTTCTGCTTCTTTCCTCTTCTCTCTTCCTTGTCACTTCCTAATTCTTCAGTTCCTCTGCCGTTACGCTTCTCCTCTCCTTCCACGTGACCGGTGTTCCGGCAAGCTTGACTTTTGTTTCTTTGTTCGAATACCATCGACCAAAGAAACATCTCTAATATTCCTTCCCATGACTAGCATTCCTCTTGTCCCTGCCATAAAGTTTCTGTTCCACACACGCCAGATTAATTTAGTTCGACCTAAGTCGCAAGACACCTGTTGTTAATGCCCTAGTGTTTTTTATTTATAATTCTGTACCATTTTCATCCTTGTTTTCGTATACATTCTCTTGCTTTCTTCTACGGAATCTAGTACACTTAGCTTAGGCTTTCTTGCAGCCGGCCAGATTGGAGCAGTCTCGAATGTAATCGACGGAAACTGCTAAGACTACCTGGTACTCGACTCAGGATAGGTTTACATGTTCAAACTTATACAATCATGGTTGTATATTTTCTCCTAGATCATGGAGATTATACCTACCTGTATATATCGACTGATATTAAGTGTATGTATATAATATTTTATATGCCTTAATGTACACGATATTTCTAATACACATACTCACACACACGCACCAAACACACACATTTATATGCCCATCTCTACACCTATGTATGAGTATTTCTATTATGTTATGCATATAGAGTATTTGGGTATAATGATATCTTTGGGGAATTCAGGGACAGCCGTCCTACTGCATAATCTATTTTATTGAATAGCAGCGTATCATGATTTTCAGTCTCCATTAACTCGTATATCTCACTAGGTGAAATGCACGCATCTACAAACACTCAAGAATAAAGAAACCATCCACACCACTCTGCCTGTTTCTCCCCTACTATTTAGGGTTCAATGTTGCACTCATACATTATCATCTTTGTACCTTCGTTTACAACTACCACCCTTATACTTTTATATTTTTATTCCTTACCTTCATACAACTGTGATAAAAAATTAAGTCATGATAGCCAGGGATCATAATGCAATAAAATAACAAAAGATAAGTTGTTACATAACTTTGCCGAAAATGCTTATATACTCTAACGAAGAATGACCATTGTGTGAAGTGTCAATACTTGCTTCAAGCGTCACATGAATTTGCTTCCAAGTATGCATTTAGATCGCTACAATAATGGATTTAGCAAATACAAATATTTAGTTGCCGAGATTTTTCGGTACATAGATGAACACATCTTTAGTAGCTGTTAAAGCAAAATATTCTCTAGATGTTTGCATGCAGATGCCCTTGCTTTGGAGTGGTGGTAACATGAATTGATAACAAGAGAGCAGTAAACCAGTAGAAAAAAATCGTGCTTGAGTATGTAGGAAAGTTATTCAGCTTTAAAGTTTGGGAAATTAAAAAATATGCTTACTGAAGACACAGTTATAAGTATATTTTGCATTTCTAGTTAGTAGTACCTTTATTCATTAGATTATTGAAAGCTTCAAAGCTTGAAGGAGTACACACAATTGGCAGAAGAATGAGTTTGCATATACTAAGATGCTCTACATTCTGTTGCCTGAATTTAATATCAATTCTCTGTTATCGGTGATAAATACAGCAGATATTTTGATTTCATAATTAGCTCTCTCTCTCTCTCTCCCTCTCTCTCTCTCTCTCTCTCTATATATATATATATAGATATATATATATATATATATATTAATATAGATATATATATATAAGGCAGGTTGTCTGTCTGTGTGTCTGTGTTTCTGTCAGGTTGTACCCTCACCATGACCACGGCTTTCAACCGATTCTGATGAAACTTGACACACACATAGCCCAATGTCATAATTCAAAACTAACACAGCGAAAATTTTGAAAAGTTCCCCCAGTTCTGAAAAAAATTTATAAATTCCGCCACTTCAAGCAGTCAACGAGACAAAAGATGACCAGACAACATAACCTTGGCATACTTCTGCTAATCGCAGCTGTAACCGTAAGTCGTTGCCTACTAGGGGTTCTTACATACCAGGGCAACGCTGGGCTATGCTGCTAGTATATATATAAACAGAAAGTGAGAGGAAGAGAGAGAGAGAGAGAGAGAGAGAGAGAGAGAGAGAGAGTGAGAGAGAGAGACGTATATGTGTGCCAAGCTATGATTTTTTATGTCAAATTTGCATTAAGAAAATGCTTATATTTAGCATTTTTAACTATCAACTTCCCAATCTGAGTTTGGAACTATTTGTCAAGATTTTCTCATTAAAGTTTCTCCGTATTTCGTATGGATAGACCAACAACCAATTAGGAAAGCTAGGCTCCAAAGACTACTAAAATAAATACAGAAGGGTTACAAATATCCAGAGATTTATAAACAGAGATAATGAGCTTAAACAAGTTAAAATAAGTTTAAACAGTATTAGATATATTCCAGGAAAGCAAAGCTAATCAGAGGTTATCGTCTGCAGCATTGTTAATACTGCAAAATATTGAGATTCCATTTCTGCAATCATTTAAGCAATTAAGAATACAAACTCCTTCTTATTGACTTTTTTTTCTTGTGTGAATAATTTTGTTGATTGTAATTTTAAATTAGATTTTGTTGATTTAAAATTGTTGCTTGTAAGTTGATATGTTTCTTATTTGTGGTTTCCCAAAATAAAGACAAATAGCTATAACCACATATATACTGCTATATGACGAGTCTTCTTGCAGTTTATTTGTTCGATGGGAAGCTACAACAAATACAGTGAGCTATAAAATAACAGAAATTGTGCATGCCATAACATTGGCAAGCTGAAATCAAAACTAATTTTCTAACACCATCAATCAAATGCAGAAGATAGAAGACGAAATAAGTTCCGATGAGACGGTTTGAGTATCAAATATCTGTATATTGATACGAGTTGCAATTTAATACGAGATATCAATCAAATAACGTTATTCATTGTAATAGTCATCAATACTGTACATAACAAGGCACAAATATTCCCAGAGCAGTCAAAACTACAGCAAGATATCTGTTGAGGAACAGTAACGTTGTCAGCAAAATAGTTTTCATGTAAAATGGAATAAAAGTTTCAAATTGCCGTAATAATGAAATATTCCCTAGTGACTGTTTCACTAGAGCTTTCTTACATTTTACAATTTTATTATAATTTTTATTGAGAGATCAAGTAAGATTTTTAATATATCTGTCAATAAACCTATTCTTTATATTACGTTCTTTGTCTCTTACGTTTCTTTCTGTCCATCCATATTTCTCTTATTCTCCCAGTGCTCTTACGCTACGCATACGATTTAGTAGCTGATAAAGTACATGAAAATAAATTAACATTGTCGTATATACACATTAATGAATCTATGCGTTACTACCACATACGGATACTGTTTAGCTTCTTATAAAGTACAAGAAGTTAAATTTACATTGTAATACATACACACATTTAAATCTGCGAAGAAAACTGGTACTACTTCCGTGCAGCTAAATCGGAAGTATACTGCTCAAAGAAAGCACTCCAATAGGGAAAAGTAATTCGCAAATAATTAATTCGTTTCAGAATGAGGAACTGCATTTTTTCAAATAAAAATACTGCGAAATTAAGGTGATAAAGCCAAAAGTGAAAGCTAATGTCCCTGGTGGGCCAAAGAGTTATATTTTCTCTCGTGTACGCAAAGATCATTAGGAAAAGCAATGCAATTAAATTTGTTTTATATAGACCCATACACAATTATAGTGGATTAAATCATATATACCAGACAAGTATTCTGAATCGTACATGCCAGGCATACAGCTGTAATTCTGTAGAAATTATCATATGGATGACCGATATATGAAACAGCATAAATGTCAAGCGTATACAAATATATAAAAAAAGAAACCTTAAAAGATGTAATTTAATTACTTCAACATTTAAGTGTAAGAGTAACACATACATTCACATCCGTGTATATTGCAGAGATAAATGGTGGATAAAGATATTGTCAGATATTTCCTTCCTATTTTAATAGATTTTGGCTTCGGTGAAATTTAAAGTTAAGAAACACGCACGTTGTGTATATCTATCTATCTATCTATATATCTATCTATCTATCTATCTATCTATCTATCTATCTATCTATCTATCTATCTATCTATCTATCTATCTATCTATCTATCTATCTATCTATATTATATATATATATATATATATATATATAATATATATATATATATATATATATATATATATATACTAGTAGGTGCAATAATTTTTCGGCTTTGGTTTAAACAAAACACAGGAGGATCAGTAAATTACAATTTTATTCAAAAGTTATTCACTTTCAGATTCACACATTTATTGCATTCAGGTTTTCTAAACCCTGTAAAGCAAGACGGAATTTGGGCCTCCAGCCAAGCCTTCCGCGTTACCCTTAAATTATATATGTATATATATATACATATATATATATATATATATATATATATATATATATATATATATATATATATATATATATATATATATATATATATATATATACGGCAAAAAGAAAATGGAGGGGATACAAGAATGACGTATATCAGCCGGTAGACATTCTATTGTGTCTATTCGAAAACAAAAGGGAGTATTATAAGAATACATAAACATGCAAAGACCCTGTGCTACACAAATATATACTAATAATACATAAAGAATAAAAGATCAAAAGATCAGTTCCTTACGACCATTTCTGCCAAGAGGCCATGATATCCTCCACGCTAGCTCCATATTTTCAGTGTTCTGTAGGGATGGGTACATAGAGTTTGGATGTTGAGTGTGCCTCTAGTCTTATAATTAGGGTTCAGCAAAACATTTTGCTTCACCACAAACCGGAATTTAGAAATAGCAGCCAAAAGTTTACCGATAATCTCCGTTTAACATGCCGAAACTGCTCGTGAAATGATTCGCAGGAGGAAAATAAGATTCGAATTTCGAGTTTGAAGCAACTCGGTAACAAACATTCTTTAACGTATGCGTTATTAAATCTTGTAAATTTGTGGCACGTTGTCCAGTTAAACACCTCTTTTAAAGATAGATATCTCAAAGCTAGACGAAAGAAAATTTTACCTGATATCGATAGTTGGTGATCATTTCTGCTCTCCAGTGCCCCATATTCACCTCCCATATGAAAGCGGAAATGACTGCGAAATGTTGATATGTGATACTTTTTCACTTCTAGAACGATTTCGTTTCGCCTTACTTTGAGATATATGCTGTGATTTTAAACACAATACATTCAGAACGTTGTCTACTCAGGATGCAATACTGCAGTTTCAAAAAATATCGTAACATACACTCATTATGTATGTGATATTGATAATGTTTATAAAACTGGCATTCCATCTGTTACGACGAGATTTCCAGATAATCCACCCGTGAAATTAATATGGAAGTGACAGAGCACCTCACAGGCACGCATACCCCTAATGTAGTCCTCGGAGATATTCAACGTGACACAGAGTATGGCAAGTTTGGCCCTTTGAAATACAGGTACAACTAAGTGAAGTAAAGTAGCATGAAATAAAGTGCATTACTCAAAGACACAATGCGCCGCCGGGACATAAACTCGCATCTTTATGATCATGAGTCGAATGCCCTAACAACTAGGTCACTTGCCTTCACTTATATTGACATTATTAAGCACAAAATACGAGCACATAATCTATTTCTCTCTCTCTCTTCCGCACACACACACATACACACATAGACACCCGTAGAGTCAGTTTAATGTACTTCTGTACTTTTGTACTCCGAGGCAAGGTCAAAAGACAATTAGCATGGAATTAATGACTCATGATGGTGAGATAATCCTAATGAATTCACTATACTGCACCCCCTCCAAACACACACGTGCACATACACGCACATCAACACATCAAACGCACAAGCAACTACACCCCCACACTTATCCTGTGAAATAGCTTAAAGACTCGAATCTCTCTTTATTCATTACAGAAATTCTCAACACCTACTCGTAGATTAGTCTGACGTGCAAAGTACTTATGTCTATTGCCTAATACCACTTCCTTCTTATAGTTTCATTCTTCCGAGCACATCGTAGGACTGTGTGATCTTCATCATGTATTTTGAAACAAATAATTAACATTTTCTGCAGATGGTGATATATTACGTTGTGTTTTGATTTATCTGTTTGTTCTGGAAGAAGAGAATATGTTTGGCCTCAGAGAACGTGATGTTCATGAAGCAAGATTTCCTTTTCTTAATAAAGGTTTTATGTCCTTAATAGTGAGACAAGTGTCCCGTATATATCAGTCTTTTGAGTAAAAGTCGTGTTGCTGCGCAGAACGATTGTCCTAAGTATTTAGGACGCATCTCCGAATATAAACAATAATGCACTTCATAAATTACATTCTTTTCTATTCTAGACACAAGGCACGAAATTTTGTTAGAGGGGGCCAGTCGATTAGATCAACCCCATTACACAACTGGTACTTAATTTATCGACCCCGAAAGAATGAAAGACAAAGTCGACCGCGGCGGAATTTGAACTCAGAACATAAAGACATACGAAATACTGCAAAGCATTTCACCCGGCGTGCTACCGTTTCTACCAGCTCGCCGCCTTATACAATTCATTAGTTAGATAGCCCCGCATAACCATAAAAGAGCCTGAATGGACATGACTCAAATGCTTTTGAACACGTATCAGTTCGATGAGAACTGTGTTTATAATCGAAAATGTATTTTGAAGCAAGAATTTGCATTAATATATTACAATTATCTTGGACTAATTCAATGTTGTAACCAGCGCAAAACTGGGAAAATATCATTCGTTGAAACAAAAACAAAATTGTAATAGTTGATTTGAAAATCAGATATAAGTGTACTGTCTAAAAACCTGATAGATAATAAATATAACAGAATGCTAGCAAAAGTGAATTTAGTACGGGAATCAAAATTTATATCATTGAGTTTACTCTAATCATTAACGACATGATGTCATATTTATGCCTGGTGTCATATTTTTGTCACTAACATCGATAATGAAATTAACTATCCCCATACCAAGTATATATTTTGCTTACAGCACTAGAGCTTTATGCAGTCTATGCTTATCTACAAATGTGTCCGACCACATAAAAAAAGGAAACACTTCTAAAGGCATCGCTTTCTATTTTAAAGGGATCCACCATACAATCTCTCTCCCTGCTATCATATATTTGGTTGTTTTCAATTTTGGCATAAGACGAGCAGAGTGGAGGGTAGGTTTTTGACAATGGCCTTCCATTCTTGGTTGGTACTTAGTTTATCGACCTCAAAAGTATTCATAAGCAGTATAGTATGAGAAGAGATAAAAAGTCAAAAGAGGGGTGAAGGAAAAGAAAATAAAGTTAAAATGAGAGTTCATTATAAAACAGTCTTGCTTCTGCGCCTGCGCGAACACAAACTATGCTCTCGGTATTTAAATATAACTTCTATACATTCCACTCACGCATATACGCACTAAAAATTATATTCATTAACAAGTATCTTAGCTGCAAACATAAATATGCTTTTAACGTATATATATATATATATATATATATATATATTATATATATATATATATATATATTTATATGCATATATACGAAATCACATTCATACACATGTACTCAGTTACACACACCTATATATTTTGCATGACAATACGTACATACAGCTATATGGATAAACACACAGAATTTGCATAAGAACTGGCATATGTATGCATAGAATGACATACACACGCTAAGATATAAACATGTGTTTGTGTGTGTGTGTATGTGTGTGTTTCGGTATTATATATTCATGATGGGCAAATCAAATAGAACGATATGATTATGGTGTTTTAGAAACATTTCTGTATTGCTGTAAGAAATCTATGTTATCAAGAGACTCGTTTCGGAACAATAAGCAGCTTATTTCCACTTAAAATCTTGAATCATTCTCCATTGAATATAATACACACAGAAATGTCTTCAATACGGTAAATTTGTTGTAATCGATTTTATTACTTACTATTCCAAATATTATTGTAAGCTTTACCCATTTCAATTGATCCCTTATGTCTAATTAGGCAATGTTAAAATTATATTTATTCTCTACAGAGCAATGTAATTGTCATTATTTGATTTTAATCAAACCACTTGTGTAATATTTAAGATAATATTCATATTTGCTATTATTGACGGACAATATACAATACACAAGTGTATTTCTTACTTTCATATGTCAGTTATCATTGGACATATATTTCCAACGGTGTGATAGATAAGTTTATAATATTTTTGTTTATATTCCCTAAATTGCCTTTGTAATTATACTCTATATAATAAAATGTTTATCACCGAGAGAAAACACTGCCAAAGTAATATTGCTTTGTGAATAGTTAGAGGCTATATCGTTTTGACATCATATACATTAATGCTTAAGAAGTCTAAAGCAATGTCTTTCTTACATTTACAGAAAGTCTGTGATGTTGTGTGCTATGGGCGTAAGTGAATTAGATTCAATTGTTATTTATACCGGAATCAATAACAATTGTGCAGATGTATATGCTACGGGGTTCAAACTGCAACTCTCCCGTCTATTTATCGGTCAGTGCGCATTTAAGAACCTATTACTCAATGTACTCACTCTGTTTAATTCCTTCCATAGCATGGAAAGTTAGCTGTTATTTCTAGCAACCCGTCTGATAACAGAAAGTCTTTTTTTTCTTTTGCGTCATTATTTGCAATAATTTATTTTTCCATCGGATATAATTTTCACATTTTCTATGAATACCTTCATTAAAAAGCAATATTTCAATGCATGTTAAGTCTAACGTGTAAAATAGCAAGAGGGGAGCCACATTTCAGTGAAGTGGGGCGGTGTGCAATGATGCCATCTAGAGGAATACTTTGAAACGGTGTGCATTCTCTCCTGATTACCCCCACCGCTAGCATGCTAGCATCCGGTGTGCGGAGCTCTCAACTTGTAGCACTTGCATGTGCATGTTGTTTAGAAAACAATCCTGAATTAAATATTGTAACATCACATTTTATGAAAAGAAAAGAGAAAATGAAAACAGTGTCGATATGTGTTCAATTCAACCTGCAATAAATAAGAGTTATTCGCTTAATTACATTACCGTCTATAATCTTCCTTTGGTTCCAGCCATTTCAACGGAAAGCTTCTTGGGAATAGAATAAGTAAATAAGACATCGATAAGTATAACTCTTAAAACTGTGTTAGTACTTCATTGTCTAATTATCAATGTATGTATATATATATATATATACCCATGCTGGGGTAACGTGTTGGCTTTAGATTCGAACAAATGGTCCCCAGTACTTAAGCTCTAAGCCTCGTTCTTATCCTGTTGATTTCTTTTGAATACAGGGACTTAAACACACCAGCGCCAGTTCTAAGATTGTGGTCAGGGACAAATGCAGACAAAATAGAAATAAACACACAGTCAGACAAACAGACAGACAGACAGACACACACACACACACATATATATATATATATATGTAAGTATACAACAGGATTCTCTCAGGTTCCGTCTACCAAATCTATTCATATGGCTTCAAGCATTTTTAGCCTGTATTAGAAGACATGCGCCCAAAGTGCTACGCAATGGGACTGAACCCCGAATCATGAGGTTGGGAGTGAAAATTCTTGGTGCACAGACACCTATTTAAAGAGAGACATGAAAAGAGAGAAATAGCAAAACAGTTACGCTTTTAGAAATCCATAAAAATACATGTTTGTCCCACTTTCAATAATATGTTTACGCACCTTATATTTTTCTACTATTATTGTTATGCAGTATATGCATTTATATAGATTATATGGTTGTATCCCAGGCCCATGAGAAAATAAGTCAATTCGGTTGTAAAAAAAACATTTTTTATTATATATGATATATTTCATATACATTACACGTGTTTCAATAGCAGGTGGAAGTATGTAGCATATTATATGATATTAATAAAAAGGAAGGCAGCGAGCTGGATGTAATGCTAGCATGCCTGGCGAATAGTTTAGCGGTATTTTGTCTGCCTTTATGTTCTGAGTTCAAATTCCGCTGAGGTCGACTTTGATTCTCATCCTTTCGGGATCGATAAATTAAGTATCATTTGCGTACTAAGATTGATCTAATCGACTGCCTCCCTTCCCAAAAATATCGTGTATATATATATATATATATATATATGTATGTATGTATGTATGTATATATATGTATGTATGTATGTATGTATATATGTATGTATATATACATACACTGTGTCCAGCGAAGTATAACATCATCTGGTGATCTGGTCGCTCACATGATCACATGATATACATATATATGCTGGGACATTACTGTTAGCTTTGCTACATTTCCACTACGTCTGACCTCTTCTGATATGTTGTACGTGATGAATGAGGGATGTTGATGTTGTTGCCCGCATCTACGTTTCCAGCTGCAAGCTAGACTCATCCGGAACTTTTGACCGGAGAAAATCCAGCTTTGTTTTGAAGACACCTATATCCCCCGTATACAGGTTTCTGAGTCGTGGAGTGGAGTTATTGAAAACTGTGGGATCTCGAAACACAAGCTGTAGTAGTGTCTGATCGTGTTTCCTGATGGCAATGCTGAGATCTCTTGCAGTATGCACAGGTTCTTCTTTGTGCATTTGTGTTAGTTTCAATGCTAAAGTTTCGTGCAAGTCTGTCCATGCTTTTCCAAATGTGTATCACAACATATGATCTCCATATTTGTTCTGGGGAATAGAGTCATATACAGTATATACATCTATAATACCGAATACAATCACTTTGACATTCTCACACACAAATACGCGCCAACCAACTTTTACATATTTTAGTGATTGCACTCCAGTTATAAATGTGTGAGCCTTTGTCGAACTTATGGATGTTTTTAGAAATGTAGTCGCTCTTTCTGTGATTATATCTTGAACTCATATATTTTAACCGTTTTGTATCATTACCTGTTATTGTTTTACTACTGTATCTAGAACAAAAATAAACAGATGGTTTCCTGTTTTATATCGTTGTGAAATACTCCCAGTTCCTATTCCTACCTGCATGAATAAACTACAAAATACTAGCTGACATCCTATATAGATACATACATGTATGATATATATGTATATATGTATGTATTTATGTATATGTATGTATATGTGAGTGCTTGTGTGTGTGTGTACGAGTGTGTATGTGTGTGTTTACGTATGTGTATTTGAAAAGAATTTTGTTTACAATAAGTATACTTTTATTTTATGAAAATATGATGATACAACAAATAGATAATTAAAGCTGAAGCCTATTGACTTCCAGAATCTGATATAGAATTTAGGTAGATGAGTTTTAAATACACTTATTTGTATTTTTCCTCATATATAGTAATATTTCTTTAATCTGACTCTATACAAAGGCGACACATAGACTGTCAGATAAAACGCAGAATTATATTAATAAAAAGAAACACGCGAAACATGAAAATTATCAAACATAAGCCATACGTTACTTTTTAAATAACGGATTTAATACATAAAAACATTTTAATGCTGTTGAAAACTATTTTCTTGGTTAAAGAAAACCAGGAAAATTAAACTTCATTCAGTTTAGACAAAGCATTTTAACATGAATAATACTGTGGCTTGTAAAGAGATCAGGCGCAGCTGCATTCGGCACATTTAATTTACACCCAGAGACACGCTAATAGTTTAGGAGTGAGATTTAGGATTTCTCGGTTTTCTGCAAATCGAATTTGATAAAACATTTCCCCACTTTTTAGCACAGTATGGCAACAGCATTATGTTTTCATTATTCTGTGTAACGTCCTTTCTTCTCTTTATTTCAGATCCTTTAGTTTTGTGGCGTACCTCGCTTATAACTTTTGAATGAAAATAGCCCATGTAGGGACATTTTTTCATAAAACGAAGTTTAATTATACATATTAAGCATACATCGAGTATATATTGAAGAGAAACCCATAATAACATTATAATATTTGAATGATTTAGCCACACGAGCGCCATTTCGACAGATATCTTCAAAACGTCATGAAATCTGTCAATTTCTTAATAGTAGCAGGTTGGACTGCTGCAGCTTTGATGGTCGCTCATAAGACAACTTTCGATGTAAATTGGTGTCCATCGGTATAAACATCTTGTTTAATGATGGACCCAAGATTTTCGATTGCGTTGAGGTCTGGAGATGTTAGCAGTCACACCATCAACATAGTATGCCGTGCGAGCACAGGAATATTTGGGTGGTTCTGGCAGAGTGGGAGGGGGCGATTTCATGCATGAATACGAGATTCCTTAGAGAACACAGCAGTATGTCATCTAGCCAGAGATTCAAGATCTCATTCTGGAAAATACAGCCGGTGGTTGCGGTCACTTTAACCTCTTGAGGCACCCTGACTTGGCCAACAACATAATTCCTCCATAATGATGCCAGCCAACAACATAATTCCTCCACCCTGTTGTTCACGTCCTAAACGTTGGTGATGCGCATCTCTAAAATGGACCCAACCATTTTCCCAGCCATCAACTTTCTTCAAGTTCGCCCTGCCTTCGTCAGTGAATATAATACGACTTATGTCTAACGTCATGTACATTTAGACCCATTGAAGCCTCAAGCTCCTTGTAGGAGGAAGTTTCATGGGGTCTCGCAGGGAAGCCATGGTCTCGAGGATGCGATTTCTGGTGGTTTGGGGTACATGAAGAAGACCGGAGGCGATGAAAATGGCTTTGCTTGTTTCCCACGGAACTTGTGGTCAATATTCCCACATAACTTGTGGTCAATATTCCTTAAATCCCTAGCTGTCACTGTTTTGGAGGTTCCATCAATCGGATAATTTCTTCCTTGGCGCTCATGTGGAGAAATAATTCATTATGTCAATAAATGTTATATCACTATGGTTTCTTGTTAAATAAATACTAAACTTTTGATTAATATGTATCATTAGTCTTAATTTTCTGAAAAAGAAAAAAAACAAATGTCTAGATGAGCTATTTTCACTCAAATGCTATTAGCCTGGTTCCCCCAAAACTGAAGAATCTGAAATAATAAAAAGAAAGGACGTTATACAGAATAATGAAAACATAACAATCGTATTGCCATAGTGTGCAAACCAGCTAGAAAAAGTTTTATCATAATCGATTCACAAAAAAACGGGTTATCCCAAATTACACTCCTAAGCTATTAGCGTAGTTCTGGGTGCATATATAAGATATTATCTCATGGATGTAATGTCTTGAAGGTGAAAACTTCTGTCAGAGAGATTACCCTAGCAACAACTAGAGAAATACTCCTTCTCTGAATATATTTATATGTATATTAGATAATCATAACTTTGGACAGTGTACAAAGCATACATTGTAAGCACTCGTGTTAATTTTTAAAGGACAAAACGTGATTTCGTGAATCAGATAACTAGCCTTCCTCGATTCTGCATTACGTTGATTTTTATGATATCTATTTATCTATCTGTCTGTCTGTCTGTCTGTCTGTCTCTCTGTACGTCTGCCTGTCTGCCTGCCAGTCAGCTTGCCTGTCTGTCTGTATGTGTGCGTTGCATGCATGTGTGTGTGTATTTGTGTGTGTGCTCGTGTATGTGCCTGTGTTTGTGTGCCTGTGTGAGTATGCGTGTGTGCATGTGTTTGTGTGCATCTGTATGTATGTGCGTGTTTGACAGGGTGTGTAATCAGTAAGAAGAGATTTTCCTAGGATGAGGAGAATGTAGGTGGAGATGAACGGGTATTGCAGACAGTATATCTGGCTTGGTATAGAAGCTTCTCATTGTTTGGCTTCAGTCATGCGTCTAGATAAAAAAAAGTATGCCAGAACTAGACATGTGTATAATTTCAAGAAGCAGATGCATTATACTTAGTGTTTCTACCACACGCACATATATAAACATACACACACACGTCCCCTCATACAAACACACACATGTTTTTGTTTCCGTGTGTAAATGCGTGGGTCATTAGATACACAACTATGTTGAAGTCCTATCTCTATTTTATATAATTTGCATTTTCATCCTAGTTTTTTTATTTTTAATGTAGATTTTGAACTGTGTGGTTCTTAAATCCATATCCATACTCTAAACAGTTTCATTATGAAGAATTGAAATGAAAATTTAACGTGTTTCTTATATACTGATGGAATTCATGTCTAATTTTCGCAAGTTGTTTATTGACTGTCAAGTTTTCATTCGTTTGTCAAAGCCAAATTTGAAGTTAGGATTTAAAAAGAAATTATGTCAGTATGTTTGTACTGTTCGTGTTAATTTTGGTATTGTATTGCTCATAGTTTTTCTGTGAAATTTCACAAACTATTTATTTTCTTCTAATATTTCCCTATCTATTTGCATAGATTTGCATTCATTTTACAAGTGCAACGTGAAGGTGTTGTATTGTTCACTCCAATGTAACAGCTAGAATACTGGAGTTTGTAACATTCAATTTTACAATCAAATCTATTGGTGACGTTGGTATTTGCCAGACTTTTCTTCCCGCTAATCCTTCAAATGAAACTCCTATTTACTGGATGTCAATATTATTCAACTGTCAGACGGCGAGCAGGCAGCATCGCCACTGCGCCAGGAAAAATTAGTAGCAGCATATCTCCCGACTTTGCGTTCTGTGTTCAAGTGCTGCTAAGGTCGACTTTGTCTTTCGGCCTGTTTTGTCGATAAAAGAAAGTCTGAGACTGATGTAATCGACTTAGCCCCTCTTAGTTTCATTTGCAGTCTGAAGAAGATAGTTTTAACCTAGTTGTTCCCTATATTCTAAAGTCAATCAGTCGATCGAGTGACAACATTTAAATATAAACGCACACACACATCTAGAAAGCATGTTATGATTGATTGATTGATTGATTCTAGTTTCAGCTCATGAGCTGTGGCCATGCTGGGGCACGTCGATAAAAAAAAATTAAAGTTTATAACGGCTCATTTCTATCTATTTTATGTACCGCTCTGTAAAAACTGGAACAAGCTTGAACAGTGATGGATTTCATCTCAGATTACTTGGAGCACAATACCGAAACAACGATCACAAGACCACTTTCATAACATATCCTGGTATATTGGTGTACTTTTATTAGCAGCGAACTTAAGAGTTACTAGTAATTCTGTTTTGTTTCGACATACATACATACATACATACATATATACATACATACATATGTATATATATATATATATATATATATATATATATATATATATATATATATATATATATACTTTACTTTGATACTTTGATAGGTTTCGGCCATTATTGGCCCAGGCCATGTCTAACTTAATAGCACCACCTGGTATATATATATATATATATATGCATATATAGATGTATATAAACATGCATACACAAATGACACATTCTGACGAAGAGCTCCGCTCGGACGGTTAAATCCTCCTCCTTTCTTTCCTTTCCTGAGCGTCCAATAACACTATACTTGTTCCACGTCGTCGCGTTGTTGTGTTTCCTCTTTTCTTTTCAGGTTTCGATTAACTAGATGTATATATATATAATATATATATATATATATTATAATATATATATATATACATACATACACACATACACACATACACACACGCACGCACGCACGAACACACACACACACACACACACACATACACACACACACATACATATATATATATATATTATATATATATATATATATTATATATATATATATATATATAGATAGATAGAAATAGATAGATAGATAGATAGATAGATAGATAGATAGATAGATAGATAGATAGATAGATATATATAGATAGGTATCCACATGCATGCGTGAATATGAATTTATATTTATACATTTCTTTTTCCTTTAGATATATATATATATATATATATATATATATATATATCTTTATTGATGCATACATCTATGAAATATTCATCAGCTTTATGCATTTCTCTGAAAATATAGTTAACAATATGCCGTCACATAGATTAATTTAGCTACGTTTAAATAACTATAAATAGCCACACAATGAGCATTAGAAAATTTTAATGATATAATCTACCCAATCCGAACCTTTCTAAAATAGAATTCTATTGCAACACCAATATAATTATCAAATTCACACTAAACTAAGCGGTGTGATGAAATGTATTACATAATGATATATCTTTGAGAACCACAAAACGATAAAAAGTAACTAAGAATATTGTAGTAACTACGAATACTAAGAATATTGTAACTTGGGTAAGGAAACGTTCACTTCTCACGACGGTACGTATTAAAAAAACAATAAAATTCCTACATGAAGCCAAAATAAGTTTCTTCATCATAGATGTCTAGGAACACCCATCTTATACAACCATACAGTTACACTACCCGCACCTATTCTACACCCTTTCTTACTTGAAGAAAAAAAATGTACGTGTGGGCCCGCAGGGCCCACTTATATGTAATATAATTCGATTACAATCAGTGAAATTATATACGTCTCTGATTTCACATTAGGCTTGTATCTCAACATATGATGATACCTCTGCTGCAGTATCAGCATAATTCTTGCAATTATAAATATTTAATATTTACATTAGAATAATTTAATTAAGACAAATAATATTGATTCAGCTTGAATATATGGCAAGACAGTTTTTAATTTAAGCAATTATATGTTACGTGGTTTAGTGTGTTACAAACAGTAGAGCAATCAATTAAACATTTAGCAGCATTTAATCCTACTATGGCCCATAAATTAAGAGCAAGTCATATAACAAATAGAATTATTCGTCTGTAACGCTGCGCTGAAAAAATATATCGTTGACTTATACTAGTATTAGAAATCGATATTTATAATATATTTTTGTTTCTTGCATTATTAGTTTTTCATATTTAAATTTTTTTCCGGAGAAATTAATATTAGAAACATTTCAATATTTTTGTTCATTATCACAATGGCAGTTCGGAAATTATTAGAGATAGAAGATTAACTCTCTTATTCAGGTGCAGTATGAGACAATATGTTACTTTCCGTCCATGTGTCAATATAGTAGCCATGAATATCGTATTTTATATTATTTCCAAACCAATTTGGGAATGAATCATTTGAATATTGTTTTTTAATGTCTTTTCATATCCCTCTTGCATGTTTCAGTTACCTCTCCACGCTACGTGTTCACAATCCCTCATAAATAAGATTTAATTTTTCTCATCCACTAACAAGCCATCAATGTGCACTCTAGACACCTACGTTGTGTGAATAAAATCTCCTAAGTCATATTGCAATGCAATTATGACATTTCGGTCGGTGCAACAAAGAGACAATCACTTTCCATATCAACTCTATATTTGCGTATATCACCATTCATTTTCTTTGACAACACTCGATTAAAGCTCTGTAAGAAACTAAGATGACAGTCATCAACATCCCTGGCAATGATTTCTAGTGACTATAAATTGATCACATAGCTAACCGTCCATCCAAAATTGTAGTGTTTCCATTTATAATTGCTAAAACTACCGGGACAATAGAAACAGCCAAATATGAATTGCAATAGCATATTTTTCCTCTGGGAACATTCACTCAAATATTCCAATACTACATGAATTGCATGGAGGACGCGTCCCAAAAGCAATATTCTTTATCCAACATTTGTCAAATCTTCAATTATTTCTTGTGACTATCAACACCTAGGATCACCAATTACAAACAGCCATAACACACGACATTAAAAAAGACATCACACACAAGGAATATAGGAGATAATAGCAATTAAATGCAGCGTCCAGAGCAAGTAAGAAAAGAAAATATTGTAATACGGGAAAGCAGTCACTCAAAACTTCTTTACAGGACACTCTGGTAATATGTTTTGTGAAGATGAAGAAACAACGCTATTAAAATATTTATTACTTCTATTTTCATGAATTATGGCACACCATTCCTTCCACGATTCCATCCCCACAACAATCATACTTATATTACAACGATAAAAGGACGCATTTTGGAAAATCGTAAATTGTGCAGAAAACATACATGCGAAACACCAATAAAACGAATGAAAATTAATAAAAATGAAAGATCACTTGTGTATGTGAATGACACAGCTTCTGATTTCAACCTATAAATCTGATATCAATAAATATATATTGAATCCACACACTATGAAAAAGAATAACGAATACAAACACACGCACACACACACACACATACACACGCATACACACGCATACACACACATACACATCACACACAGACATCATAACACAGGCACACACACACATATATATGTGCGTATGTATATATATATATATGTGTGTGTGTGTGTGTGTGTGTGTGTGTGTGTGTGTGTACACATAAATATAGATAACTGTGTGCATTCACTTATTATGTATACACACGTACTTATCGACAATACCCTAAAACGCTTCTTTTCAGCTGATTCGAAAGGAACATAAACAGCAGAAATTCTTCGTGCACATGGAAATTGCAGCACATGCATCGGCAACGTCATTACATGGAACCTTTCTATCGGAATTATTGTCAGTAATCAAAATTGGAGAAGAAAAGCAATTGTTATTCTCTAGAGTTCACTTCGCTTGCTCTGCTTTTACAAGCTGAAGTTTCTTCACATGGACAGAAATAGACTTAAAATACAGAGAAAATGACATGCACAAGCTGTCATACTGTAACCATACAATTAAGCACTGCATGACAAAATGTTCGGAAGGGTACTCAGCTTAGCATATTCCATCTAATGTCAGGAAGAACAAATTATAGGTTATACGTTCTAGTCTGGACTGATAAAAACGCGTCTGCTATAAATCTTATTGATATTATCTGACTTGGAACTACAGAACAATAACACCTACAGAAATGCATAAGTAACTCAGTGGTAGATAGAACGAAAGGTACCAGGATTTTCCAGCGCTGAAGTTCACCGGAAAACAAAGGGAGTAGAAATATATGTCTGGGATCACTATGAAAGATTGTTTTCCTGACCAAACTAACTGAAAGTGTTAAGGAATTATCTACCTTCCTAATGATTCAGAACAGCGTTTTGTGTTTGCGTACTTATTCCTTTTATTGTCCACAAGGGGCTAAACGTAGAGGGGACAAGCAGAGACAGAAAAAGGAATTAAGTCGATTACATCGATCCCAGTGCATAACTGGTACTTAATTTATCGACCCCGAAAGGATGAAAGGCAAAGTCGACGTCGGTGGAATTTCAACTCAGAACGTAACTGCAGACGAAACACCGCTAAGAATTTCGCCCGGCGTGTTTACGTTTCTGCCAGCTCGCCACCTTTTTGTAGTTGCGTACTGACAACCAAGATGCTATGCGTGTATTGCGAAATACCACTCAGCGATTTTGTACTCGACATAAAACACTAGAGAGGAAACCTACCCCTACTACTACTGATGACAGGTGCAGCCCAAAGATATACAGCAAGTAGAGCACAATGATGTACGAAGGAAATTGACACGAGAGCTGTAACATCAACATAAACAAGTGAAGCAACAGTCTTGGAAATATTGCCAGGTGGATGGACAAAGAAGTAAATAAAAAGGACCGGACACACGAAAATCACTTTTGTGTGGCTCGTTGTGATGTGGTGTATTATTTTAAAGGTACAATTGCACGCAACACCAAACAAACACACACACAACACACATACATACGCTCACACACACACACGTTCACAGACACCAAGCTGAGGCAAATCGACAATGAAAAGTCTACTACCAAAACTGCCACAATCTGTACCCGTCTCAACAAAATGAAAACACACAGAGGATAGGGAGGATCAGACAGAGAAAACACTTAACCTTTAATCAAACTCTCATCGAGTTTTTCAAATTCCATTCGGAAAGAAAGGTGGGTGTAAAACGGAAGATGCCGAGTCTAGCAATATGAACCTATAATTAGCATATTATGTGGTGCTAAATGTTTTGCAGCTTTCGTGGCCACTCTTATAATAATAATAATAATAATAATAATAATAATAATAATATAATAATAATAATAATAATAATAGTAATTCCTCCCTATTCTCTGTGTGTTTTCATTTTGTTGAGATGGGTACAGGTTGTGGCTGTTTTGGTTGTAGCCTTTTCATTGTCGATTTGCCTCTGCTTGGTGTGTGTGTACGTGTGTGTGTGTATGATTGCAGTTGCACCTTAAAAATAATACACCAGATCTCAACGAACAACACAAAAGTGACTTTCGTGTGTCCGGTTCATTTTATTTACTTGTTTGTCCATCTTCCTGGCAATATTTCCAAGACTGTTGCTTCACTTGTTTATGTTGAATGTACCTCCCCTTTCAAGTTCATTCGTACATCATTGTGCTCTACTTGCTGTATATCTTTGGGCTGCACGTATCATCAGAAGTAGTAGGAGTAGGTTTCCTCTCTCGTGTTTTATGTCGAGTACAAAATCACTGAAGTGATATTTCGCAAAACACGAATAGCATTTTGGCTGTCCGTACGCAAACACACAACACAGTTCTGAATCATTGAGAAGGAAGATAACTCCTGGAAACTTTCATTTAGTTTGATCAAGAAAACAATCTTTCATAGTGGTTCCAGACATAAATGTCTACTCCCTTCGTTTTCCGGTGAAATTCAGCGCTGGAAAATCCCGGTACCATTCTTTTTATCTACCACTTATTTCCTTATGCATTTCGGTAGGTGTTATTGTTCTGTAATTCCAAGTCAGATAATATTATTATTAATATTATTCCTTCGCAGTTTATCATCTGACATTAGCTTATCATCTGACATTGGACACATGTCATTTTCCATTCAAAGTTTCAAGGTATGTCGGCCTAACCCGCGATTTATTTCCAGTTTTGCTTTTGCATGACATTCAGCTAAGTTTATCGTACTCTTCTTTCGTCCACTTATGTGGCCTGTTGTGACATAACGACCGCCCGAGGCCATATCACTGCCCCTGATGCGGGTGGATACGAACGTGCCGGGTGGGAAATCTTCACCATGACCGGCTATAGCTTCATGCAATCTTTTCTTTAACCCATTTATTTTCAATTTCTTGTATAGTGGTTTATCTTTGCAATATTTCATCTTACACAAGCCCAAACTTCTTACTTCTAATAATAGCGGTTCTGTGGCATTTTTACAGACCATGCTATGTTGTTTTGTTCTGCTCCAATGCTGTGTTCACATCCAATAAATCTTCTTCCTCCTCTTTTTCTTGGTAATACAGTCTGTCTGTGTCGCTCATGTGGCAGAACTCTGTATTTTTACCAAATGTTCGTACATTGACTCTGCAAATAGTCCAGTCAATAAATTTCACATAAGTGGCCAACAGGATATCGGCCTGTAATTGTCTACAGTATTGCCTTTTTCTATGTTTTTCAGGCACAGCATTCTGGTATTACTTGGTCGGCATCAAACAGGGCGTTGAATTGCGTCGCTCTTCGTGCATGACGTTCGCCAAATCTTTTGATCCAGTAGCCTTGAACACCATCTGGTACCGGGGCCTTCCAGTTGCTTATTTATTATTATCTTTTTTGCTGATTTCCTTCACTTCCCTAACTGAAATGACCAGTTCTGCTTTTTTGGACGGAGTACTGTTTGTTTCAGTTCTTTCAACCATTCAACATCCTTCTTGTGCTCCTCTTTGCTCCAGATATCACTCCAAAACCTTTGAATTACGATGTTATATGGTATCAACTTTTCATCTGTACACTCTCCAGTTATTTCTTTATAGAATCTCCTCTCATCTAATGTGAATAACCTATTCTGATAGTAACTCTTCATTCTTTGGTCGTATCATACCATATTTGCTTTTTTTGCAACGAGGCGCTGTTTCAGTTCCTCTACTACTACTTTCAGGCCCTTTCTTTCAATATCATACTTCCTTTTTAGCGCCTTGTATTTTTGTTCACGTTTAAGCTCTGCTTTCTCTTTTCGGTCTAACACAGAGATTTCCTTCGAGAGCATGTCCAACCCTGCCTGGATTTTTCTTTTCCACCATGGATCTTTTCTGTTACCACTCCTATTATGTTTCTTTATCTTGACATCAACACTAACATTTTCTGCTACAACAATATTTGCTTCCTTGATCAAATAATTTGTTTCTGTGATGCTGTTTGTTCTGATGTATTTCAGAATTTCATTGACATTTTTCGTTTCTTGGTTCAATTTCCATCGATCAACATTTTTAATGTTGCAAATAACATGGCTATCGTTGTCCTGTGGTCTTAATTTTATTCTGTCGTAGATTGCCTTTTGTTCATCTGTTATGTCAGCATTAGTTTTATTATCTTCTTTTAGATCATCTACATGCCTCTTATCAAGTAAACAGACACTGCTCCTTTCCTGTGCTATGTGATTAATTACACTTATCAATAAGAACTCTATTTTCATGGTTATCTCTGCTGCTATTTTCCATCACCCATCTTTTGATAGTTTCGACCTCTATTTCTGCGAAACAATATTCTTTTCTTATTGCTCTAGCTTGATCACATAGTCTTTGAGACAATCACTTTTCTCTCAAAGGATCACACATTCGTTGTTGGTAACCCCTAATTTGAGCATCATTTTCATCTCCCGGGCTGCTCAGGTAGTAACACTCCATGACCACAGCATTTATTTGCTTGCTCCATCTACGCCGTGTGTGGTGGTCCCTTTCTGGATATCGACAGGCTGGAGCAGGACCAGAATCTCTGAGCGTACCGGGTGTACCACTATCAATATCATTCGCTTCAGTTTCATAATCACCGTTATTCTCAATATTTTGTTTCCTCATTGTCACTTGGGGTAGCGATTATCAGGTTGCGCAGTTACCAGTGTTTTTATTGTGACACAATCACTATATGTGTCATTATTAATCAGCCCATGAGGCTCCACCCGTTTACTTTCATTATTATTATTATTATTATTGAGTGAGCGAGCAGAGCATGCCATCAAAGTGACACTGGGGTAAAATATACGAAGCCCAGTATACCCATCATAACTACCCGTCTGATAAGGGTACACCAGGCACATGCATCACAACCATATGTGCGCGACATGGTGATCTCATATCAAGATAAACAGCACATGACCTTGCAGGTGGAGCCCAGTTAGAATTTTCTTCAGATCGAGTAACCCATCCCGCTCAAAAGGTCCCTGAATAAGGGTTGTTTAAGGACATTGAACGAAACACCCATGTTTCCAGAGGTGAATTATTCAAAACCCAAAGAATCCTTCTCAACACATGGCTATGATGCTGCCCTACTACTTCTGCTCGTGATCAGAGATGCACATATCGTCAGCCACTAAGGGACATGCTCAACTGGTTAAGGTCAAACAACTGACAAGCAAATATGGTATTGAGCAGAATATTTGCTGTAGCCCATCTTTTATACCAAGACAAAACAATGTACATGATAACACTTCCAATCAGTTAAGATCAGAAGCCATGAGAGCCACTGCCTGGTACTGCATCATTATTATTATTATTATTATTATTATTCAGTAGTTTTATTTTTATAGCGTGCTTTCACTTCACTACCGAGCGCAGCTCTGTGTGCCTTGGGTATGTGCTGTGATTTGTTGTGATGCTCTGATGGTTATTGTATGGAAAGTGTTCTGCGTAGGATGTGTGCAGTGCCTAGTAGTGCAATTTTCTGTATGTTATATGTGTTTGTAAGTCCTGGTGTTTTTGTTATGTATTTGTCTGAATATTTTTTATTATTATTATTATTATTATTATTATTATTATCATTATTATTATTATTATTATTATTATTATTATTATTATTATTATTATTATTATCATTATTATTATTATCATTATCATTATTATTATTATCATTATATTATCATTATTATTATTATTATTATTATTATTATTATTATTATTATTATTATTATTATTATCATCATCATCATTATCATCATCATCACTGATATCACTGATATTATTGTTTTTATGTGTAGTGGCCGCAGTAGTTGCAGCAACAGTAGTAGGGTGGGAGTGGTAAGGGTGGAAGTTGGGTCCCAGATTCCTGTGCTATCATGATAGTAGTTGTTGTAGTATTATTATTGTAGTATTAGTAATATTTAGCATTAGCAGCTGTAGCATATTATTATTTTTTTCCATTATCACCATCACCACCACTACGATTGTTTGAGTAGCTAGTTGGATAGAAGTATGGTAAATAGATCATAACCTACAGGTCTATAAATAGATTTGGCAGATGGTGGGGATGTCAGCTATAGAAACAAAGGAATTTTCGAACCCTTTCAGTCAGCAGGGGTCAAATGTGTTTACTACTGCCAGTGGCCGCTGACCACTGAGAACGCTGCCTTGAAAAGAAACAATTTGACCTGGTCTATTTGTAATTACTGACAGAAAAACAACAACAACAACAACAACAACAACAACAACAATAATAATAATGATAATAATAATAATAATAATAATAATAAATAATAATAATAATAATAATAATAATAATAAGTATTATTATTATTATTATTATTATTATTATTATTATTATTGTCATTTACTTTTAATCTGCATGTTTGATGCAATCACCTGCCGGGGCACACCCAGCGCCCTAGGGCAAGTGAAGGTTAAGAGTTGTTGAAATATAGCTGAAAGCTTGGGGAGGGGAAGTAGAGATATATCTCCATGTAATGCAAACACAGACATTTACATTGATAGGGTTTTTCTAAGGATGTGGGCAGTACTTGTTAGCACAATCTTTTGGATTTCCTTGAGACATGGTTTTCCAGGGATATTGTCTAGGTGTTTCTGACATCCCTTTTTTTATCATACCTAGGGCACCTACAATAACAGGAACAGTTTTTGTTTTAAGATTCCACATCCTCTGTATTTCGATTTCCAGGTGCTTATATTTACTAAGTTTGTCAAATTCCTTGACAGATACATTTTTATCAGTGGGGACGCTTACTTCTATTAGTCTGCAGGTATTTTCTTCCCTGTCTTTAACAATTATGTCTGGTCGATTAGCCTTGATCGTTCTGTCAGTGTTGACTGGAAAATCCCAGAGGATAGTGACATCTTTACCTTCAACAACTGGTTGAGGATGGTGTTCATACCAGTTAGCAGGAGTGTCGGATTTGTAGTGTTTACATATCTTCCAATGTATATACTGTCCTACCCTATCGTGGCGATTTTTGTATTCGTTTGGTGTCAGCACAGGACATCCCGAAACGAGATGGTCTATCGTTTCGTCAAATGTGTCGCAGAATCTGCATTTAGGGTCAGTACCGTTTCGGAGAACGTTAGCCTGGTAATTTCTGGTAAACAAGCTTTGATCTTGTGCTGCCATTATGAAACCTTCAGTCTCTGCTTTCAATCCAGAGCTCTTCAGCCACTGATGGGTTGTTGCTTGGTCTACATCAGCATTTTGGCTTCGGAGAATATATTGTCCATGCAGGGGCTTCTGGCTCCACCGCCTCTCAATTTGATTCTGCCCGTTCTTTTTTGCAGTCTGCTTGATTCGCTTTGCTTGCTTGGTAGCAGTGGTTTCCGGCTCTTCATCTGATTCAAGGTTAATGTCTAGTTCCCTTTCGAACTTATAAGCTTCCTTGACAATAGAATGCAGCTTTTTGTTGCTTTCGTGTTCGCACACAAGTCGCAGCATCCAGTCCTTTGTACTAGATAGGTACCTGTTCATTCCTACAGTAGAGGTCTTATAGCACAGCTCTAATTGCATCATTCCTTTCCCCCCGCTGCTTCTAGGTAGGTACAAGCGGTCTACATCTGCCCTAGGGTGGTGCATGCTCTTGGATGTCAGTAACTTTCTTGTCTTCCTGTCTAAGCGTTGGAGTTCCGTAAGGTTCCAGTTAAGGATATTAAAACTGTACTGGACTACTGGAAGTGCCAGGGTGTTAATGGCCTCAATGCAATTTTTGGAGTTGAGTTCAGTCTTCAGTACAAGCCTTATTCTCCTATAGTATTCCTTATTATTATTATTATTATTATATTATTATTATTATTATTATTATTATTATTATTATTATTATTATTATTATTATTATTATTATTATTATTATATTATTATTATTATTGTTATTGATTTACATCTCTGAATGTTTGGTCATGTTTATTCTCGTAGATTCTGTGAGAGGGGGCAGCACCCTGCTCTCAGAGGTCTCTTTCAGCACATTATAAGCTTTGATACTTGGTCGTCAGTTATCTCAGGAGACAACCAACATGAAAGTACCAATGTCAAAATCCTAGATGTCCCCAGCAGAGCAGATTTGGAGGCTTGCTCTGTTTTCATGTCAATTCCGATTTCTTTGACATATTTCTCGAACTTGGTTGTTAGTGCTCCGAGTGCCCCTATAACTACTGGAATGGCACTCACTCTTCTCATAGTCCACATTATTGCAATTTCGTCTTTTAGTAGACTGTACTTTTCCAAATTTTCTAGTTTTTTGTGCATCTTTAGGTATTGGTTTCATATTTTCCTTTATCTACCTCAACAATATCTGGTTTTTCGAACCTCGATTAGGGAGTCGCATTGGAATATAAGATCCCACACATCTTATGCTCCTTGTTCTCAGTGACTTTCTGCTTCATGTTCGTACCATTTTCGTGTTTTGTTCAGGTCGTACTTTTTACATAGCCTCCAATGCAAAACTTAGCCTGCTTTTTGGCCAGCTTGCTGTACTCTCTCACAATATGTCAGATTGTTTTGTTTCTGCTGTCACACAACCTACACAGGGGTGAATTTGAAATGATCATCATCATCATCATTGCTGTAGTTATAAAATAAGATAAAGGGAATAATTTATTTTCCCAGCTGCATTTGAAGGAGTATATCCTAGTACATTAAATTTATTGTACTGCAAAATCAATAGTAATTCTCCATACTTATGAAGCGTTCGTTTGTTCCTATGAAATTATCCCGGATAAAAGACATAAGTGGTTTTGTAATTTGCTTGGTGTTACGTACAATTATTATGTTAAGCTACGTTCCCACGTTCATAACCATTATCATAACTTTAATTCGCATGATTTGTATCTTATCTTTCATTCATATTAAGGAAAATGTGTACTTCTGCTATCACGTGTCACGGTACACATCAAACGACTCGAGTTTAGTAACTAACTTCTAGATAGGCAATGTATAATCTACTCCGTAGATTTTCAATGAGAATTCTCTGTGAATGGTGGAGTTTAAGTATCTCATGTTCCCAGGAGTTCTCCAATCATACTGCATCATATTACTAAATGAATCATCATACATAGGCTGAGAAATATTTTTTTTTCCTTTATATGTATAATGTTGTATGGACAATTCATTTTACTATTCCGTTATTCTACGCCGGTAACAAATAGTTAAATTCCAATACCGTTATATTATGATACGATTAGTTAAATGCTCGCTGGGAGATCTTCAAAGTTACTATTACGTATTTTATGTTCCGCATAATAGCATATTCTCAATATGGCCAAGTTGTGCATATTAATCGAATTGGAAATGTGATAAAAGAAAAAAATAAATAAACGTTTGATATTAGTCAAAGAATATTATGTGATTTATCCATTCATATTTCCCCTTGCAGATAGATGATTGTAAAGATGAAAATAGTTTTCCCCATTTGAAAGGGGGATCTTAACAAATATATTAGAATAGAATGAAAACAACTGGAAATGATCGATTGATATTGACTATGCCTTCTTCGAAACGGTCTTTGACTCTTGGGCATAAGGATATATTGCAATGTGTAATAAAAAATATGTCTCCGCTTAACACTGCTAGCTCTGACAATTGGATTCAATTCATTTTTTTTAAGGATCGAAGCCACTTTCATATAGCAACATCATTATTTCTTCTATTGAGCACTTATTGGGAATATTATATTCAGCATATCTCTACAAAAGAAATGAAGGTTTGGAATGTATGGATTCCTTCTAGTTAGAAAGAGGTGAAAGGCTTTCTTGTGATCTAAAATTATGAGGATTTACACTAGATTCAACAAAACTGAAGTGATATTGCATGCCCACGAAGTACAAATATCAATATATATCTAAAATAACGCATTGAACAGAAGTAGAAGCATTTAACTAAATGCAAATAATGCTTGGTAACTTGCTGTCATATGACACTTTTGGTATATATCTTATAGACAGGTTCGGATCTTATGGTTCAGGTAGGAAGAATTGTTTCCTTGGAAACGAATGGTTGATGGTGACGTGCCATCATTAATAGGGGTTCCAGTAAGGCGTCATGCTGGCAGAATAATTACATCGCCGAACAAAATGCTTGGCGGCATTTCATCCGATTTTATGTTCTGAGTTCAAGTTCAGCAGAGCTCGACTTTGCATTTCATCCTTTCGAGGTCTAGTTGAACACCGATTGAACATCATTCCCTGAAATGTTAGCTTTGTGTCGACATTTGAAACCATACAGCCGCCGATAAAATGTAGAAATGTTAGTTTTCCGGTTCTAATACCACTAAAGTCAATTCTGCATTTTATCCTTCCGAGCACAAATAAATAATACACCGTTGAAGTACTGGGTTGATTTAAATGGTTGCAACTTACCATAAATCATATTGAATGACTCGTAAGTATGTTATAAGTAATTTAAGAGAAGAATGGCTAACCAATTATGTAATTAACTGGACATACGAGAATATGTAGCGAAGATTATAGAGTAATATACCACACAGCTGTTCTTAAATATATAACATCAACAAGTAAAGGACAATATATCATCTTGTGATATTACTATATCCGAAAACGTTCTCATGATATGCTCAACAGAATATATTTCTAGTGTTCGTTGCTATTAGGTTTTCCTCTCTAAAGAAAAAGTTCCATTTGCATTACAGTCAAAGACTTTTGGAATAACAGCGACTAAACGATGAAGAACAAATTCTATTGGGTAATGTAACAAGAGGCATAAGAACATATGATATCTGACGACTGGGATATATGATCGTATGTATACTCGTTCTTAGAAAAGACGACACAGTATCGATATAGTGAAAACTATTAGCGTAGAATGGCGTTTTCGTATACAGAAATAGAGGGATATAGAGACAAACATATATACATGCATACACACACAAACATATATATAAATACATATACACATATATAAATGTGTGTGTACGCCGACATAGTCATATATTTACACACACAGACACACACATATGTATGTGAGTGTGTGTTTGTGAGTGCATGCGGTGTCTACTGGCTTGTGTATACCCCTGTGTGAGTGTATACATCTCATATATACATCTGATATATATGTATATATATAAATATATATATACACACATATATATATATATACACACACATATACTTACATATATACATACATACACTTGTGGTGCACGATCGACTGATAGATATTGCAGTGACTCATCTTACATTGAAGGTTAAATAAAAAAAATGTGTGCCTGAATAGGCACATGTGTCGCGATTAGTGATTATCCATTCATCGCTGGCGAACAGATGAGTCGCTGCTATCTCTAGCGGTCGAGCACACACCACCGATGATACCAAGGAAACTCGAAATCACTTGATCTGGTTGTATTGGTGCTGGAGATGTTGGGGAATTAACTCCCCGATAACTATAAAAAGTATTTTAGACCAAAACCCCATAATGAAAGTTTCATTCTCTCATGGTGTCTACTGCAATGAATTTTATTCTAACAGAATATCTATCTTTAATTGAGAAATTATATATATATATATTATATATATATATATATAATATATATATATATATATATATATATATATATATATAAATATATATTTGATAGTTTCGAACAGCGATATAAAAAACATGCAAATTCAGGTTTGAATAACAATAACTAAATTAATTAAATTACATATGACGGTACACACCAGTGCAAGAAGTTTAAACAAAATGTTTACAAAGGACATCATAAAGCAAATAGCAGAGTACGATTTTAGAGCTTCATATCTATCCTTATGAGACAGAGTGAAAAGTTGCGAGTCCAGTTAGGTATTAACTAAAACTCTGCTATTTCCTTTATCAAGTCCTTTGTAAAAATATTGTTTCTACTTCTTGCACCGATGACTCTGGGAACGTACTAATGCTCTTTTCGCCGCTATGTTATTTGAATTGCTACTATAGGACATGAAGTAAATGACGTTGCAAGAAGTGCAGGTTAAGGAGTCGGTGATATGATAGGGGTTGTCACTGCAGAGCCTGAGAAAGCGGAAGAATTGAGAGTAGGTGATGGAGAAATTTGGTATGGGAAGGGTTGGACGAGTACATATACATAGAATGAGATAGAAGAAAAAGAAACTTCTATTTTGTCCCCCTGCATATATTCTGTTTACAACATTTTACAAGTAATATTTTGCTACATTCGGTGATATTTTAGAGAACGATATGTAGAGTGCTATAAAAACATCCACAAAAAGAAGTAACTACTTGCGACACAAATTTCATAATGACATGGTTCATTCCAGGTTCCTGAATACTAAGCTGGTTATGCTTGTGCCAAAAATACTAAGCAAACGTCCAGACAGCTCTCTTGATAGTCATTTGCGGCTATAACCTAAATAAAACTATTATGTTGTAATGTATTAATTAGTTGGCTTTTGAAGCTCAAATATTTTGATGATCAATTAGATTATCGTTGTTAAAATTTGCTTGTTATTACAGTAGAAGATTTCTTATTGTTTTCTCTTTTTTGTTTCATCTTTCATTACAGCAAAATATGATTTCAGAGGGACGAGACAGTAATTAGTAAAATATACGTAATTAAATACTAATTACGTCTGAACCAGAAATGCTGATAGTTTAAAATTATGTGCTGTCTAAAAAGTATAATAAAGCAGAGAGGTAGGTGGTGGTCTATGAAATGTAATTAAGTACACCTAAATCATATAATATACCTTGTTTCTCCTAGTTTAGCAAGAGATTATCGTCGGACATATGGGCAAAGTAGCCTCACCGTGATATTCCTGTTTTGATATTTTTAGAGGCTGCAACGTGTGTTCCTATTTACAGTGACAGATATTAATGAAATTTCTAATAAGCCAGTTGGCGGCGTGGGAAAGCTTCCTCTAGATTTCTCTGCAATATTTAAATGGTTTGTCAACGGTTATAGAAGAATGTAAAATATGTTCAATGGTATGGTGAAGCAATACAGGGATTTCACATCTCTTACTATCTTCCAGAAATGTAATGGGTTTTCTCATTCTCAAACATTCAAGTAGCTAGTGTAAATTACTCATAAAATTTTACCGTTATATTTTATACGTACCAAACTTGTTTGCAAATGAAGCAACATCTATTCATTTCTTATCTCAGTTATCGCTCCTGGCTATAAATTTGCATAATTTATACAGCAGCTCAACACAAATGAACATTAGACTTTTGTTTTCGTAACGGCATTAGCTGTTAATTTCCAAGGATCCTTTATTACAACGTACGTCTGTTGTATTTCCACTTATGTAGGTAATAATATAATTTGAGGACATACAATTAAACGCAGCATTTCAGGAAATAAATCTGCCAACCGTTTAATGCATCAGCTATTAAAATCTGACGTTTTCCGTCAACAATTAAAACATGTATTTCGCCAGTATGCGCAATTAAAATGCTCATCATATATTAATTGGACCTAACATCTAAGAAAAGACGCTCACCCAAATGTAATTTAAATGTCGGTGTTATATGTCAAATAAAATTAATTTGTCCTTAATCTCAAAATGCTCTTTATTTTCATTTCTCTCAATAAATATATTATTCAACGATAGAAAAAGATATATTCAATTCTTTTTTGTGTTTCTTTCTCTTTAAGAATTTTGTATTTGAACAGGATTGACTCTATTTCTTAGTGTATTTTCGACTTTTATTTTACTCCATAATTGGATTTTTATTACAAATTTCCGATACTTTGTAGCCGGAAAAAGAGCCGAGGAACCCTTCTGGGTTACGGGAGAATGGTTAATCTGTAACAGACAGCTGGTATTTAATTGATTCAATTCAAATATATTCAATACAATGTGTTAGTGGCATAGTATTTTGCACTTTCATCAAATGTATATATTATCAAATACATGCAATGCAGCATGATACGATGACTCTTTAGTATGAATATTAAGACAATTCCGCCGACATCAACTTTGCCTTTCATTCCTTTGGAGTCCATAAATTAAATACCAGTTGCGTACTGCGGTCGATCAAATCGACTGTTCCTTTTAACCCTTCAGTTAAACTTCATATATCTTCTACGTAAATACGCGTCAATATTTCACGAAATTCCCTCCCAAACATTTCGGGCCTTGTACCTTGAGTAGAAAAGAATATCAATATTAAAATAACATCAGATCATAATATGAATGAAAGTTGAGGAGTTACAGTAGGAAACTGCCGAAAGCAGTACCTGTGGTGTCTACCACAGTTTAAGCTCTCTGTCTCTATCGAAGCAGTAAATAATGATATAAGTTATTACTACGTATACTATGCCTAGTTGAAAGATCCATCAGAGATATGATGAAAAAGCCCCATTAACGTGTCTATTAGTTTACTACATTTAGTTAAATGTGGGGCGAAATTGCAAGGTAGCACTGAGTTATTAATGGAAATTGACAGACATTTGATTTAATATTGTTTGAATGTAAACAGTGAATATTTCGTTAGTGTGCTTCTGAACATAAATTAAATACTAATCAGAAGTAGAACCGTATGCATTCAATGTGGAAGGGACCTCTTCATGTGAATAAGAGAACAACCAAACAAACTAGATATATATATATATATATATATATATATATATATATATATTATATATATATATATATATATATATATATATATAGATATATATATATATATATATATATATATATTATATAGAGGGCACTATTACACATAGATGCCGCACGCTAGGGGGGATTTTTAAAGTCAAATCTACGTGCTTACTCGGAACAAAAATTCAATATTGAACTGTTCCGGTGAAAAATATAAATTTAAAAATAGGATAACATCTTCATTACTAGAATCAAGTAGTTAGCGTGAAAAAACCTCTTAAGAGAAAAAATCTGTAAATTTTTTCAACTTGAAAATATTTCTTTATATTATATAGAGGGCACTATTACACATAGATTTGTTGTTACCGAAATGCAATTCGAAAAGCCCGCCATTTACATAGATATGTAGGGAGGAACATTACTATATGCTGCGATGGACACCGCGGCTGCTCGTCTGGTATGTTGTGTTTGTTCATTCATATATATCTTGAGTTCGTTGCACTGAAGAACATAAAATGCATATACTGCATTGATTGCGAAATCACAGGTGATATGTAACTAAATTCTGTTCTTAAATGACTCGCTTCGAAGATTGCATTCGGTACAATTTGTTTATTTTGGTAGTTTTGACTTTAAAAGTCCCTCCTAGCGTGCGGCATCTATGTGTAATAGTGCCCTCTATATAATATAAATAGATATTTTCAAGTTGAAAAAATTTACAGATTTTTTCTCTTACGAGGTTTTTTCACGCTAACTACTTGATAATTTCTTATGAAGATTTTATCCTATTTAAAAGAAATATATATATAGGGGAGAATTCACAAAAAAAGCAAAAGACGAAGATACGTGGTGTAGAAAAAAATCAGATGTATTAGTATAATGCTCGGGAAGTGAAATGTCTTTAACGTTTCGAGCCTACGTTCTTCCACAGAAAGGAACACAGAAAGAAACACGGAGAGAAAATAAAGAATGTGTAGTGGTTAGCGACCTATCATGGCGAAGGCTGGACAGAAGGGTCACACAGGAGAGCTAAGGAGAAGGGTAAATAAGAGAGTGTTGGTGATCCCAAAACGAAGGCCCGTGCGTGTGCATGTGTATAAGAGAGTTTGTATGTGCGCTACGCTCTCTTCCATTCTGCATGAGTCATAAGTAACTATGTATATATATATATATCCAACTATATATCCAACTATATATATATATATGTGTGTATATATATATATATATATATATATATATATATATATATATATGTGTGTGTGTGTGTGTATATATATATGCTAATAAAATTGTGTATGTGTATGTGCATAGATATGTTACGCAAAAACATTCAATGCATTACTTTCACGAGGAGAAAGCATGCAGAAAATCTTGGTTGTATCAATAAAATAATATTTGCACTAAGCATTTGCGATTCGAATGAATTTTCTCAGTTTTAACAATTGTCTATGCATCGTTTCTTCTATTTAATTAATATTTTTGTAAACATTATCTAAATATTCATTAAAATAAAACAATGTTGCACAGCAGAGGAGAGAAAAATATAATTAATTCAATCTGGCAAGATATTCAACCTTGCGGAAACTTTGAGAGAAGAATCATATTAATGGAAAAGCTATAAATTATGGATCAGGCTAGATTATTAAGATGCTATTTGTTTGTGAACACAAATTTCAATAAATTACACAAAACAAAAATTCGTCACATAGTTCTGGCACCAAATGTGTGTTTCGATAATTTTGAACATAATTTCTTCATGTCCAGTACGTGTAGAATTAAAGAAAAAACAAAAACGAATTAGAACTGCTCTGTTGGTACAAAGTCGAGCAAGAAATTTCGCGATATTACATTTGGGCATTCATTTTTTTTAATGGTCAGATTCAGGCGCAGTCAAATTTGACAACAATCCTTTCTAAGGGCCAAAAATTAAGTGTCGGTTAAATACCAGTGCCAATGATGTCGATTATACGCCTCTTCTAAAATGACAAGATAGCGTTTATGTTTGAAACTCACTTATTTCTTTCAGGAATTCTTAAGCTAGTGTCTAAGCAGAACAAAGAAGTATAGGCACAAGAAAATAGTGCTGTTAGATCATGTGAACTCAATAAAACCATCTATATAGTCACACTGGAAAAAGAAAAAGACAATCGGCTATCATTCTTGGACCTATTAAAAACACGCACCAAGTATGGATTCAGGACATCCGTATACCGCAAGCCGACCATCACTGAACGATACCACAACTTCAACGCCCACCATCCACACAGTGTAAAGAGAGGGATTGCTCAGCGCGTCTAATACATCGAACAATGTATATAGGTAGCGATCGTGATACCCATCACGAAGAAATGATCAAGCTCAGTAACAATCTATGAAGCAACAACTACCCCAAAACAATACTCTCCACTCCAGTTATGTAGAAAAGAGAGGATGAAACCAATACACTGTCCACCGTCTGTCTACCCTATGCGAAAGACTTCTCCGACAGAATACATATGACATCAGGACAGTATTCAAAAGTCATACAACATTTCGCAAATATCCATTTCGAGTAAAATCACCAATAGAAGAGAATATGACC